>NW_028254256.1:0-100000 GCF_964263255.1 Lissotriton vulgaris
CAGTGAGTGCAGAGTGACAGTGAGTGCAGAGTGACAGTGAGTGCAGAGTGATAGTGAGTGCAGAGTGACAGTGAGTGCAGAGAGTGCAGTGAGTGCAGAGTGACAGTGAGTGCAGAGTGATGAGTGACAGTGAGTGCAGAGTGACAGTGAGTGACAGTGAGTGCAGAGTGACAGTGAGTGCAGAGTGACAGTGAGTGCAGAGTGACAGTGATTGACAGTGAGTGACAGTGATTGACAGTGAGTGACAGTGAGTGCAGAGTGACAGTGAGTGACAGTGAGTGCAGAGTGACAGTGAGTGCAGAGTGACAGTGAGTGCATTGATTGACAGTGAGTGACAGTGATTGACAGTGAGTGACAGTGAGTGCAGAGTGACAGTGAGTGCAGAGTGACAGTGAGTGCAGAGTGACAGTGAGTGCAGAGTGACAGTGAGTGACAGTGAGTGCAGAGTGACAGTGAGTGCAGAGTGACAGTGAGTGCAGAGTGACAGTGAGTGCATTGATTGACAGTGAGTGACAGTGATTGACAGTGAGTGACAGTGAGTGCAGAGTGACAGTGAGTGCAGAGTGACAGTGAGTGCAGAGTGACAGTGAGTGCAGAGTGACAGTGAGTGACAGTGAGTGCAGAGTGACAGTGAGTGCAGAGTGACAGTGAGTGCAGTGAGTGCAGAGTGACAGTGAGTGCAGAGTGACCGTGAGTGACAGTGAGTGCAGAGTGAAAGTGAGTGCAGAGTGACAGTGAGTGCAGTGAGTGCAGAGTGACAGTGTGTGCAGAGTGACAGTGAGTGCAGAGTGCAGTGAGTGCAGAGTGCAGGTGAGTGCAGAGTGACAGTGATTGCAGTGAGTGCAGAGAGTGCAGAGTGACAGTGAGTGCAGTGAGTGCAGAGAATGCAGAGTGACAGTGAGTGACAGTGAGTGCAGAGTGACAGTGAGTGCAGAGTTACAGTGAGTGCAGAGTGACAGTGAGTGCAGAGTGACAGTGAGTGCAGAGTGAAAGTGAGTGCATTGATTGACAGTGAGTGACAGTGATTGACAGTGAGTGACAGTGAGTGCAGAGTGACAGTGAGTGCAGAGTGACAGTGAGTGCAGAGTGACAGTGAGTGCAGAGTGACAGTGAGTGACAGTGAGTGCAGAGTGACAGTGAGTGCAGAGTGACAGTGAGTGCAGTGAGTGCAGAGTGACAGTGAGTGCAGAGTGACCGTGAGTGACAGTGAGTGCAGAGTGAAAGTGAGTGCAGAGTGACAGTGAGTGCAGTGAGTGCAGAGTGACAGTGTGTGCAGAGTGACAGTGAGTGCAGAGTGCAGTGAGTGCAGAGTGCAGGTGAGTGCAGAGTGACAGTGATTGCAGTGAGTGCAGAGAGTGCAGAGTGACAGTGAGTGCAGTGAGTGCAGAGAATGCAGAGTGACAGTGAGTGACAGTGAGTGCAGAGTGACAGTGAGTGCAGAGTTACAGTGAGTGCAGAGTGACAGTGAGTGCAGAGTGACAGTGAGTGCAGAGTGAAAGTGAGTGCATTGATTGACAGTGAGTGACAGTGATTGACAGTGAGTGACAGTGAGTGCAGAGTGACAGTGAGTGCAGAGTGACAGTGAGTGCAGAGTGACAGTGAGTGCAGAGTGACAGTGAGTGACAGTGAGTGACAGTGAGTGCAGAGTGACGGTGAGTGCAGAGTGACAGTGAGTGCAGAGTGACAGTGAGTGCAGAGTGACAGTGAGTGACAGTGAGTGCAGAGTTACAGTGAGTGCAGAGTGACAGTGAGTGCAGAGTGACAGTGAGTGCAGAGTGACAGTGAGTGCAGAGTGACAGTGAGTGACAAGTGACAGTGAGTGCAGAGTGACAGTGAGTGCAGAGTGACAGTGAGTGCAGATTGACAGTGAGTGCAGAGTGACAGTGAGTGACAGTGAGTGCAGAGTGACAGTGAGTGACGAGTGACAGTGAGTGCAGAGTGACAGTGAGTGCAGAGTGACAGTGAGTGCAGATTGACAGTGAGTGCAGAGTGACAGTGAGTGACAGTGAGTGACAGTGAGTGCAGAGTGACAGTGAGCGCAGAGTGACAGTGAGTGACAGTGAGCGCAGAGTGACAGTGAGCGCAGAGTGACAGTGAGCGCAGAGTGACAGTGAGTGCAGAGTGACAGTGAGTGCAGAGTGACAGTGAGTGCAGAGTGATGAGTGACAGTGAGTGCAGAGTGACAGTGAGTGACAGTGAGTGCAGAGTGACAGTGAGTGCAGAGTGACAGCGAGTGCAGAGTGACAGTGATTGACAGTGAGTGACAGTGATTGACAGTGAGTGACAGTGAGTGCAGAGTGACAGTGAGTGCAGAGTGACAGTGAGTGACCGTGAGTGACAGTGAGTGACAGTGAGTGACAGTGAGCACAGAGTGACAGTGAGTGCAGAGTGACAGTGAGTGCAGAGTGACAGTGAGTGCAGAGTGACAGTGAGTGACAGTGAGTGACAGTGAGCGCAGAGTGACAGTGAGTGCAGAGTGACAGTGAGTGCAGAGTGACAGTGAGTGCAGAGAGACAGTGAGTGCAGAGAGTGCAGTGAGTGCAGAGTGACAGTGAGTGCAGAGTGATGAGTGACAGTGAGTGCAGAGTGACAGTGAGTGACAGTGAGTGCAGAGTGACAGTGAGTGCAGAGTGACAGTGAGTGCAGAGTGACAGTGATTGACAGTGAGTGACAGTGATTGACAGTGAGTGACAGTGAGTGCAGAGTGACAGTGAGTGACAGTGAGTGCAGAGTGACAGTGAGTGCAGAGTGACAGTGAGTGACAGTGAGTGCAGAGTGACAGTGAGTGCAGAGTGACAGTGAGTGCAGAGTGACAGTGAGTGCATTGATTGACAGTGAGTGACAGTGATTGACAGTGAGTGACAGTGAGTGCAGAGTGACAGTGAGTGCAGAGTGACAGTGAGTGCAGAGTGACAGTGAGTGACAGTGAGTGCAGAGTGACAGTGAGTGCAGAGTGACAGTGAGTGCAGTGAGTGCAGAGTGACAGTGAGTGCAGAGTGACAGTGAGTGACAGTGAGTGCAGAGTGAAAGTGAGTGCAGAGTGACAGTGAGTGCAGTGAGTGCAGAGTGACAGTGAGTGCAGAGTGACAGTGAGTGCAGAGTGCAGTGAGTGCAGAGTGCAGGTGAGTGCAGAGTGACAGTGAGTGCAGTGAGTGCAGAGAGTGCAGAGTGACAGTGAGTGCAGTGAGTGCAGAGAATGCAGAGTGACAGTGAGTGACAGTGAGTGCAGAGTGACAGTGAGTGCAGAGTGAAAGTGAGTGCATTGATTGACAGTGAGTGGCAGTGATTGACAGTGAGTGACAGTGAGTGCAGAGTGACAGTGAGTGCAGAGTGACAGTGAGTGCAGAGTGACAGTGAGTGCAGAGTGACAGTGAGTGACAGTGAGTGACAGTGAGTGCAGAGTGACGGTGAGTGCAGAGTGACAGTGAGTGCAGAGTGACAGTGAGTGCAGAGTGACAGTGAGTGACAGTGAGTGCAGAGTTACAGTGAGTGCAGAGTGACAGTGAGTGCAGAGTGACAGTGAGTGCAGAGTGACAGTGAGTGCAGAGTGACAGTGAGTGACGAGTGACAGTGAGTGCAGAGTGACAGTGAGTGCAGAGTGACAGTGAGTGCAGATTGACAGTGAGTGCAGAGTGACAGTGAGTGACAGTGAGTGACAGTGAGTGCAGAGTGACAGTGAGCGCAGAGTGACAGTGAGTGACAGTGAGCGCAGAGTGACAGTGAGCGCAGAGTGACAGTGAGCGCAGAGTGACAGTGAGCGCAGAGTGACAGTGAGTGCAGAGTGACAGTGAGTTCAGAGTGACAGTGAGTGCAGAGTGACAGTGAGTGCAGAGTGATGAGTGACAGTGAGTGCAGAGTGACAGTGAGTGACAGTGAGTGCAGAGTGACAGTGAGTGCAGAGTGACAGCGAGTGCAGAGTGACAGCGATTGACAGTGAGTGACAGTGATTGACAGTGAGTGACAGTGAGTGCAGAGTGACAGTGAGTGCAGAGTGACAGTGAGTGCAGAGTGACAGTGATTGACAGTGAGTGACAGTGATTGACAATGAGTGACAGTGAGTGCAGAGTGACAGTGAGTGCAGAGTGACAGTGAGTGCAGAGTGACAGTGAGTGACAGTGAGTGACAGTGAGTGACAGTGAGTGCAGAGTGACAGTGAGTGCAGAGTGACAGTGAGTGCAGAGTGACAGTGAGTGACAGTGAGTGCAGAGTGACAGTGAGTGCAGAGTGACAGTGAGTGCAGAGAGTGCAGTGAGTGCAGAGTGACAGTGAGTGCAGAGTGATGAGTGACAGTGAGTGCAGAGTGACAGTGAGTGCAGAGTGACAGTGAGTGACGAGTGACAGTGAGTGCAGAGTGACAGTGAGTGCAGAGTGAGAGTGAGTGCAGATTGACAGTGAGTGCAGAGTGACAGTGAGTGACAGTGAGTGACAGTGAGTGCAGAGTGACAGTGAGTGACGAGTGACAGTGAGTGACGAGTGACAGTGAGTGCAGAGTGACAGTGAGTGCAGAGTGACAGTGAGTGCAGATTGACAGTGAGTGCAGAGTGACAGTGAGTGACAGTGAGTGACAGTGAGTGCAGAGTGACAGTGAGCGCAGAGTGACAGTGAGTGACAGTGAGCGCAGAGTGACAGTGAGCGCAGAGTGACAGTGAGCGCAGAGTGACAGTGAGTGCAGAGTGACAGTGAGTGCAGAGTGACAGTGAGTGCAGAGTGATGAGTGACAGTGAGTGCAGAGTGACAGTGAGTGACAGTGAGTGCAGAGTGACAGTGAGTGCAGAGTGACAGTGATTGACAGTGATTGACAGTGATTGACAGTGAGTGACAGTGATTGACAGTGAGTGACAGTGAGTGCAGAGTGACAGTGAGTGCAGAGTGACAGTGAGTGACCGTGAGTGACAGTGAGTGACAGTGAGTGACAGTGAGCACAGAGTGACAGTGAGTGCAGAGTGACAGTGAGTGCAGAGTGACAGTGAGTGCAGAGTGATAGTGAGTGACAGTGACTGACAGTGAGCGCAGAGTGACAGTGAGTGCAGAGTGACAGTGAGTGCAGAGTGACAGTGAGTGCAGAGTGACAGTGAGTGCAGAGAGTGCAGTGAGTGCAGAGTGACAGTGAGTGCAGAGTGATGAGTGACAGTGAGTGCAGAGTGACAGTGAGTGCAGAGTGACAGTGAGTGCAGAGTGACAGTGATTGACAGTGAGTGACAGTGATTGACAGTGAGTGACAGTGAGTGCAGAGTGACAGTGAGTGACAGTGAGTGCAGAGTGACAGTGAGTGCAGAGTGACAGTGAGTGACAGTGAGTGCAGAGTGACAGTGAGTGCAGAGTGACAGTGAGTGCAGAGTGACAGTGAGTGCATTGATTGACAGTGAGTGACAGTGATTGACAGTGAGTGACAGTGAGTGCAGAGTGACAGTGAGTGCAGAGTGACAGTGAGTGCAGAGTGACAGTGAGTGACAGTGAGTGCAGAGTGACAGTGAGTGCAGAGTGACAGTGAGTGCAGTGAGTGCAGAGTGACAGTGAGTGCAGAGTGACAGTGAGTGACAGTGAGTGCAGAGTGAAAGTGAGTGCAGAGTGACAGTGAGTGCAGTGAGTGCAGAGTGACAGTGAGTGCAGAGTGACAGTGAGTGCAGAGTGCAGTGAGTGCAGAGTGCAGGTGAGTGCAGAGTGACAGTGAGTGCAGTGAGTGCAGAGAGTGCAGAGTGACAGTGAGTGCAGTGAGTGCAGAGAATGCAGAGTGACAGTGAGTGACAGTGAGTGCAGAGTGACAGTGAGTGCAGAGTTACAGTGAGTGCAGAGTGACAGTGAGTGCAGAGTGAAAGTGAGTGCATTGATTGACAGTGAGTGACAGTGATTGACAGTGAGTGACAGTGAGTGCAGAGTGACAGTGAGTGCAGAGTGACAGTGAGTGCAGAGTGACAGTGAGTGCAGAGTGACAGTGAGTGACAGTGAGTGACAGTGAGTGCAGAGTGACGGTGAGTGCAGAGTGACAGTGAGTGCAGAGTGACAGTGAGTGCAGAGTGACAGTGAGTGACAGTGAGTGCAGAGTTACAGTGAGTGCAGAGTGACAGTGAGTGCAGAGTGACAGTGAGTGAAGAGTGACAGTGAGTGCAGAGTGACAGTGAGTGCAGAGTGACAGTGAGTGCAGAGTGACAGTGAGTGACGAGTGACAGTGAGTGCAAAGTGACAGTGAGTGCAGAGTGACAGTGAGTGCAGATTGACAGTGAGTGCAGAGTGACAGTGAGTGACAGTGAGTGACAGTGAGTGCAGAGTGACAGTGAGCGCAGAGTGACAGTGAGTGCAGTGAGCGCAGAGTGACAGTGAGCGCAGAGTGACAGTGAGCGCAGAGTGACAGTGAGCGCAGAGTGACAGTGAGTGCAGAGTGACAGTGAGTGCAGAGTGACAGTGAGTGCAGAGTGACAGTGAGTGCAGAGTGATGAGTGACAGTGAGTGCAGAGTGACAGTGAGTGACAGTGAGTGCAGAGTGACAGTGAGTGCAGAGTGACAGCGAGTGCAGAGTGACAGTGATTGACAGTGAGTGACAGTGATTGACAGTGAGTGACAGTGAGTGCAGAGTGACAGTGAGTGCAGAGTGACAGTGATTGACAGTGAGTGACAGTGATTGACAATGAGTGACAGTGAGTGCAGAGTGACAGTGAGTGCAGAGTGACAGTGAGTGCAGAGTGACAGTGAGTGACAGTGAGTGACAGTGAGTGACAGTGAGTGACAGTGAGTGACAGTGAGTGACAGTGAGTGCAGAGTGACAGTGAGTACAGAGTGACAGTGAGTGCAGAGTGACAGTGAGTGACAGTGAGTGCAGAGTGACAGTGAGTGCAGAGTGACAGTGAGTGCAGAGAGTGCAGTGAGTGCAGAGTGACACTGAGTGCAGAGTGATGAGTGACAGTGAGTGCAGAGTGACAGTGAGTGCAGAGAGTGCAGTGAGTGCAGAGTGACAGTGAGTGCAGAGTGATGAGTGACAGTGAGTGCAGAGTGACAGTGAGTGACAGTGAGTGCAGAGTGACAGTGATTGACAGTGAGTGACAGTGATTGACAGTGAGTGACAGTGATTGACAGTGATTGACAGTGATTGACAGTGAGTGACAGTGAGTGACAGTGAGTGCAGAGTGACAGTGAGTGACAGTGAGTGCAGAGTGACAGTGAGTGCAGATTGACAGTGAGTGACAGTGAGTGACAGTGAGTGCAGAGTGACAGTGAGTGACAGTGAGTGCAGAGTGACAGTGAGTGCAGAGTGACAGTGATTGACAGTGAGTGACAGTGATTGACAGTGAGTGACAGTGAGTGCAGAGTGACAGTGAGTGACAGTGAGTGCAGAGTGACAGTGAGTGCAGAGTGCCAGTGATTGACAGTGAGTGACAGTGATTGACAGTGAGTGACAGTGAGTGCAGAGTGACAGTGAGTGACAGTGAGTACAGAGTGACAGTGAGTGCAGTGACAGTGAGTGACACTGAGTGCAGAGTGCAGCGAGTGCAGAGTGCAGTGAGTGCAGAGTGACAGTGAGTGACAGTGAGTGCAGAGTGACAGTGAGTGCAGAGTGACAGTGAGCGCAGAGTGACAGTGATTGACAGTGAGTGACAGTGATTGACAGCGAGTGACAGTGAGTGCAGAGTGACAGTGAGTGACAGTGAGTGCAGAGTGACAGTGAGTGCAGACTGACAGTGAGTGACAGTGAGCGCAGAGTGACAGTGAGCGCAAAGTGACAGTGAGTGCAGTGACAGTGAGTGCTGAGTGACAGTGAGTGCAGAGTGACAGTGAGTGCAGAGTGACAGTGAGTGCAGAGTGACAGTGAGTGCATTGATTGACAGTGAGTGACAGTGATTGACAGTGAGTGACAGTGAGTGCAGAGTGACAGTGAGTGACAGTGAGTGCAGAGTGACATAGAGTGCAGAGTGACAGTGAGTGCAGAGTGACAGTGAGTGCAGAGTGACAGTGAGTGCAGTGAGTGCAGAGTGCAGTGAGTGCAGAGTGACAGTGAGTGACACTGAGTGCAGAGTGACAGTGAGTGCAGAGTGACAGTGAGTGCAGTGAGTGCAGAGTGACAGTGAGTGCAGAGTGACAGTGAGTGACACTGAGTGCAGAGTGACAGTGAGTACAGAGTGACAGTGAGTGCAGTGACAGTGAGTGACACTGAGTGCAGAGTGCAGTGAGTGCAGAGTGCAGTGAGTGCAGAGTGACAGTGAGTGACAGTGAGTGCAGAGTGACAGTGAGTGCAGAGTGACAGTGAGTGACAGTGAGTGCAGAGTGACAGTGAGTGCAGAGTGACAGTGAGTGCAGAGTGACAGTGAGTGACAGTGAGTGACAGTGAGTGCAGAGTGACAGTGAGCACAGAGTGACAGTGAGTGCAGAGTGACAGTGAGTGCAGAGTGACAGTGAGTGCAGAGTGACAGTGATTGACAGTGAGTGACAGTGATTGACAGTGAGTGACAGTGAGTGCAGAGTGACAGTGAGTGACAGTGAGTGCAGAGTGACAGTGAGTGCAGAGTGACAGTGAGTGACAGTGAGTGCAGAGTGACAGTGAGTGCAGAGTGGCAGTGAGTGCAGAGTGACAGTGAGTGCAGAGTGACAGTGAGTGCATTGATTGACAGTGAGTGACAGTGATTGACAGTGATTGATAGTGAGTGCAGAGTGACAGTGAGTGCAGAGTGACAGTGAGTGCAGAGTGACAGTGAGTACAGAGTGACAGTGAGTGACAGTGAGTGCAGAGTGACAGTGAGTGCAGAGTGACAGTGAGTGCAGTGAGTGCAGAGTGACAGTGAGTGCAGAGTGACAGTGAGTGACAGTGAGTGCAGAGTGACAGTGAGTGCAGAGTGACAGTGAGTGCAGTGAGTGCAGAGTGACAGTGAGTGCAGAGTGACAGTGAGTGCAGAGTGCAGTGAGTGCAGAGTGCAGGTGAGTGCAGAGTGACAGTGAGTGCAGTGAGTGCAGAGAGTGCAGAGTGACAGTGAGTGCAGTGAGTGCAGAGAGTGCAGAGTGACAGTGAGTGACAGTGAGTGCAGAGTGACAGTGAGTGCAGAGTTACAGTGAGTGCAGAGTGACAGTGAGTGCAGAGTGACAGTGAGTGCATTGATTGACAGTGAGTGACAGTGATTGACAGTGAGTGACAGTGAGTGCAGAGTGACAGTGAGTGCAGAGTGACAGTGAGTGCAGAGTGACAGTGAGTGCAGAGTGACAGTGAGTGACAGTGAGTGACAGTGAGTGCAGAGTGACGGTGAGTGCAGAGTGACAGTGAGTGCAGAGTGACAGTGAGTGCAGAGTGACAGTGAGTGCAGAGTGACAGTGAGTGACAGTGAGTGCAGAGTGACAGTGAGTGCAGAGTGACAGTGAGTGCAGAGTGACAGTGAGTGCAGAGTGACAGTGAGTGCAGAGTGACAGTGATTGACAGTGAGTGACAGTGATTGACAGTGAGTGACAGTGAGTGCAGAGTGACAGTGAGTGACAGTGAGTGCAGAGTGACAGTGAGTGCAGAGTGACAGTGAGTGACAGTGAGTGCAGAGTGACAGTGAGTGCAGAGTGACAGTGAGTGCAGAGTGACAGTGAGTGCATTGATTGACAGTGAGTGACAGTGATTGACAGTGAGTGACAGTGAGTGCAGAGTGACAGTGAGTGCAGAGTGACAGTGAGTGCAGAGTGACAGTGAGTGCAGAGTGACAGTGAGTGACAGTGAGTGCAGAGTGACAGTGAGTGCAGTGAGTGCAGAGTGACAGTGAGTGCAGAGTGACAGTGAGTGACAGTGAGTGCAGAGTGACAGTGAGTGCAGAGTGACAGTGAGTGCAGTGAGTGCAGAGTGACAGTGAGTGCAGAGTGACAGTGAGTGCAGAGTGCAGTGAGTGCAGAGTGCAGGTGAGTGCAGAGTGACAGTGAGTGCAGTGAGTGCAGAGAGTGCAGAGTGACAGTGAGTGCAGTGAGTGCAGAGAGTGCAGAGTGACAGTGAGTGACAGTGAGTGCAGAGTGACAGTGAGTGCAGAGTTACAGTGAATGCAGAGTGACAGTGAGTGCAGAGTGACAGTGAGTGCATTGATTGACAGTGAGTGACAGTGAGTGACAGTGAGTGCAGAGTGACAGTGAGTGCAGAGTGACAGTGAGTGCAGAGTGATGAGTGACAGTGAGTGCAGAGTGACAGTGAGTGACAGTGAGTGCAGAGTGACAGTGAGTGCAGAGTGACAGTGAGTGACAGTGAGTGCACAGTGACAGTGAGTGCAGAGTGACAGTGAGTGCAGAGAGTGCAGTGAGTGCAGAGTGACAGTGAGTGACAGTGAGTGCAGAGTGACAGTGAGTGCAGAGTTACAGTGAGTGCAGAGTGACAGTGAGTGCAGAGTGACAGTGAGTGCATTGATTGACAGTGAGTGACAGTGATTGACAGTGAGTGACAGTGAGTGCAGAGTGACAGTGAGTGCAGAGTGACAGTGAGTGCAGAGTGACAGTGAGTGCAGAGTGACAGTGAGTGACAGTGAGTGACAGTGAGTGCAGAGTGACGTTGAGTGCAGAGTGACAGTGAGTGCAGAGTGACAGTGAGTGCAGAGTGACAGTGAGTGCAGAGTGACAGTGAGTGACAGTGAGTGCAGAGTGACAGTGAGTGCAGAGTGACAGTGAGTGCAGAGTGACAGTGAGTGACAGTGAGTGCAGAGTGACAGTGAGTGACAGTGAACGCAGAGTGACAGTGAGCGCAAAGTGAAAGTGAGTGCAGAGTGACAGTGAGTGCAGAGTGACAGTGAGTGCAGAGTGACAGTGAGTGACAGTGAGTGCAGAGTGACAGTGAGTGCAGAGTGACAGTGAGTGCAGTGAGTGCAGAGTGACAGTGAGTGCAGAGTGACAGTGAGTGCAGAGTGACAGTGAGTGACAGTGAGTGACAGTGAGTGCAGAGTGACAGTGAGTGCAGAGTGACAGTGAGTGCAGAGTGATGAGTGACAGTGAGTGCAGAGTGACAGTGAGTGACAGTGAGTGCAGAGTGACAGTGAGTGCAGAGTGACAGTGAGTGACAGTGAGTGCAGAGTGACAGTGAGTGCAGAGAGTGCAGTGAGTGCAGAGTGACAGTGAGTGCAGAGTGATGAGTGACAGTGAGTGCAGAGTGACAGTGAGTGACAGTGAGTGCAGAGTGACAGTGATTGACAGTGAGTGACAGTGATTGACAGTGAGTGACAGTGATTGACAGTGAGTGACAGTGAGTGCAGAGTGACAGTGAGTGACAGTGAGTGCAGAGTGACAGTGAGTGACAGTGAGTGCAGTGTGACAGTGAGTGCAGAGTGACAGTGAGTGCAGAGTGACAGTGAGTGCAGAGTGACAGTGAGTGACAGTGAGTGACAGTGAGTGCAGAGTGACAGTGAGTGCAGAGTGACAGTGAGTGACAGTGAGCGCAGAGTGACAGCGAGCGCAGAGTGACAGTGTTGGACAGGCCACATGACGGGCCGCTCTCCCCCGGCTCGACCAGGCCCGAGCCCAGTCACGCAAGCACCACACACCACCATTGCACGCCCTACGTCCCCTCAGGGACCCCTGCCCTCGAACATGATAACCTCGTGGGTCCGATCCACTGCCGGCCCATGCACCCAGCCCGGGCCGCCATCTTGGACGCCTCGCCACGAGGCCGCCTGGCCCCCGATCGACCTCAACCCTGGGCCTAGCCCAGCCTCAGACAATCCGGCACCACCCTCCACCCAGGAGGTGAGCGGGCTACTTGGCAAGTCAATGGGAGAGAGAGGTGCCGATGGCTCTCCCCCCGCCCAGTGCCGCTCGCCCATCGCCTCCCCGGGCGCTGGCTCCACCCCCCTGCTGGGTGTCTGGACTCCCTCATCCCGGACCTCCCGACCTCCAAGTGCGAGGGTCCGGACATCAAAGCACGCCAGCCCTATAACTGGGACAGCTCCAGAGCAGGAAGTCAGTTGTATCTTGGAGTCGAGAGACGTAAGAGGAACTCATCCTGGACGGACTACTGGCGCTGCCGTAGCTCTGTCCTGTGCACCATCGTCCTGCCTGTTGGCGCTGCCACAGCCGTCGTAACCTTCATTCTTCACCGTCGTCCGGATCTGCTGGCGAGGCCGCGGACCGTTGTAACCATCATCTTCATCGGGACCTGCTTGGCTTCTCCACGGCCCGTCGACCATCCTTCATCCATCTCGGGACCTGCTTGGCTCCTCCACGGCCCGATCAGCAACCACGCCGAGCTCGAGGATTGAGAGCTATTTAACTCATTGGTAACTAAGACTGTCCCGCTACCCTTTCTCCTCAACCAGAGATCAGAACCGAGGGGACCCCTGAGTCCAGACCTCCTTGTATCATAGCGACGTAACCTAAGAATTGCATATAAAGTCTCGTTAACCTTCAATCTTGTGTGGTGTCCGTCTGTGGGGGGGAAGTTACTTACCTGTACAGTCGTTGGAGACGGCTCTCCCTGGAGACCTCTCCCCGTAATCTCGGCCGACCCTCCCGGTCCGTCTAACATTGGTGGCCAGCGGCGCGATCCGAATCACCGCATAACGTACAGAGAGTAGCTCACCCCACAACGAACAACAATGTCGACTAAAGAGAGCGGATCAACTGAGAAGTTCCAAATGGAAAAACTAGAGGAATACAGCCATCGTGAACTAAAGCAGTTCTGCATCGAACTAGGTATCGCTACCACCGGACTAAGTACCAAGGACGATTTTAAGCATGCCCTAGAATCTTGGGCAGAGACCGGGGATGTCGAAACCCCTGAGCAAAGCACCGCGAAAAATACCAACACGGCCCCTGAGGGGCAAAGAACCAGTCTCTCGCAAGACGAGATCCAAGAAAGAGAAAAAGCCCGACTACACGAACTCGAAATGGCCCGACTCAAGATGGACATAGAACTCAAATTGGCCGAGCAAAAAATAAACTTAGAGCACCTTCGCCTCCGAGAAGAAAGAGAGGAGAAACAGAGGCAAAGGGAGCTCGAGGAAAAAAGACTAACGTACGAGCACGAACGGAACCTAGCCGAGATCAACCTGCGCAAACAAAATAAAGAGTTAGGGGTGCCCGACAGACCGTCCACCCCAGGGACCGCGGAGAAAAAAGTGCACAT
The DNA here is from genome assembly GCF_964263255.1 of Lissotriton vulgaris. Taxonomy (NCBI): domain Eukaryota; kingdom Metazoa; phylum Chordata; class Amphibia; order Caudata; family Salamandridae; genus Lissotriton; species Lissotriton vulgaris. The sequence continues at coordinate 13,049 of NW_028254256.1, forward strand.
CCCCAAGGATGTGGTCCGAGAATATTTTCGAGAAGACGACATCCAGCAATGGTTTAAGGCCTATGAAATCGCGATGACTGCGCACCGGATCGATAGAACCGACTGGGGAGCCGGCCTATGGGGCAAATTCCTCAATGAGGGCCGCGATACTCTGTTACAGCTCCCAGACCACCAGATGACCTCCTACGACCATATGAAAGCGGCCCTCCTCACCCGCTATGGCCTCACGCCCGAGATGTACCGTCAGAGGTTCCGAGACTGCACACGCATTCCAGGTACAACTTGGGTGGACTATGTAACGTACTTTAGCCGAGCCTTCGAAGGCTGGATCAGAGGGAACAACGTCACGACCTACGAGCAGCTGTTCAATCTGATGGTATGGGAGCATCTGTCCAACAATTGCTTCATTGAACTACGCCAACACCTCCTCGACAGCAAGTTAACCGATCCCCGGCAGCTCGCAGCCGAAGCTGACCGGTGGGAGATCACCAGAGTGGGCCGGAATGGGTCCTACGAGCAGAACAGGAACAACAATGGTCACTACCGACCCAGAGGAGGAGGAGGGGGCCAAGGACGAGGAAGAGACAATACTCCGGCCGCCCCCGCTACCAGCACCACCCCCCCGGCCAACCGGGGCAGCACCCCGGCGCGACCGGGATACAGAGCCAATGTTACATGTCACCGATGCCAACGAGTCGGCCACTATGCAAACGACCCAAGCTGCCCGCAGTATCAGAGTCCAAGACCCCGCCAGGTGGCCGCCGCGGCACTAGGGGAAGAACAGATCTCCGAGGAACAAGAAACAGGCGAGCAAGAGTATCAAGAGTGGGAGCCAGCCGCCATGACTCTCGCGTGCTTAGGGGGAAGAGACATGGTCCCGCGGGTCCCCCTACCCGCTAACACCCAGAAGTACAGCCAATGGGTGAGCATCAATGGACAACGGGCCGAAGCCCTTCGAGACACCGGGGCCAGTGTGACAGCCGTCCGCTGTCATCTGGTGACCCCAGAACAATATCTACCGAACGTTCTCTGCCCTGTGCGATCAGCCGACAACTCGGAAAGTCTGTGTCGGATGGCCTGCGTCCCCTTTGAGTGGGGAGGGGTCTCCGGCATGTTGAAGGTAACGGTCCGAGACGACGCCCCCGTGGAATGCCTCCTCGGAAATGACCTGGAAAGCTCCCCGTGGGCAGCCGTGGAGCGAAAAGAACACTTGGGGATGTTGGGCGTCCCAGACTGGGCGTGCGTCACCACCCGGTCCATGGCCGCCCGTGCCAACCATCACCCGGAAGAACCAGAATGGCCGGCGCCACCGCCTCCGGTCGCCCCCGCCGAGACCCCCGACCATGGCATCCCCCTCGAACTTGCTCAACCTTCCGACCTCGCTAATCTTGATCAGTGGGCTCAAGAAGGGGGACCCACACAAGAACAATTTCGTCAGGAACAGAAGACCTGTCCCTCCCTTGAGGGACTCCGACAACAAGCGCTCGCCCAAAGCGCCGGGGATACCTCCGGAACTCATTGGGTCTACTGGGACAATGATCTATTGTACAGCGAGCAACGAATCGCCGAGCTGGGGGCCAACCGAGTACTAGTGGTGCCCCTCCGCTTTAGAGACTTCCTGCTAAACCTGGCCCACGATGCCCCCCTGGCAGGGCACCTGGGACAGGATAAAACCTACAGCCGCCTAGTGACCCACTTCTTCTGGCCCAAAATGAGAAACGATGTGCACCAGCATTGCCGATCTTGCCCCACGTGCCAAGCCAGTGGGAAGAGCGGCCGCAAATTAAAGGCTCCCCTGCAACCCTTTCCAGTAGTCACAACCCCATTTGAGAGGGTCGGGATAGACATTGTGGGACCCCTGGACCCGCGTACAAGACAAGGCCATCGCTTCATCCTGGTACTAGTGGACCACGCCACCCGCTACCCTGAGGCTATTCCTCTCCGGACCGTGACAGCCCCAGTGGTCGGCCGGGCCCTGATGGGGATCTTCTCCCGTGTGGGGTTCCCCCGAGAAGTCGTCAGTGACAGAGGCACGAACTTCATTTCTAAATATATGAAGTCCCTCTGGCAACAGTGTGGGGTCACCTACCGCTTCACGACCCCCTATCACCCCCAAGGAAACGGACTTGTTGAGCGGTTCAATCGCACGCTAAAAGGGATGATCGGGGGATTGGAAGAGCCCCTCCGTCGCCAGTGGGACGTGCTGCTGCCGTGCCTCCTCTTCGCCTACCGGGAGGTCCCACAGAAGTCCCTAGGCTTCAGCCCCTTCGAGCTGCTCTATGGGCACCCAGTACGGGGGCCACTCAGCCTGATCAAAGAAGGCTGGGAGATGCCTCCGGCCAAGAGTCCTCCAGATGTCTTCCGGTACCTCCTCACCCTCCGCAACCAGTCCCGGCGGTTCAGAGACCTAGCAAAAGCCAACCTAGAGGCCAGTCAAGAGGACATGAAGAAATGGTATGACCAGAACGCCTCATCCATTGAATTCGAGCCGGGGCAACAGGTCTGGGTAATGTCCCCCACCGAACCGTGCGCTCTCCAAGACAAATGGACGGGACCCTTCAAGGTAATCGAGCGCAAGGGTCCTGCCACCTATCTGATCGATATGGAGTCCGCCCGGAATCCGCTCCGAGTCCTCCACACCAACAGACTGAAACCCCACTTTGCACGAACAGAACTCAGCCTCTTGATGGCCACAGACAATGGGGTTGAAGACGACTCCGAGCCTCTCCCTGACCTCTTGCGGACCCAGGAGCAAGACGGCTCCGTGGATGGGGTCCGACTCTCGGAGACCCTCACCAGAGAACAACGGCAAGAGTGCCAAGCCCTCCTATCACGGTTCGCCAGTCTGTTCTCCCTCACCCCGGGTGTCACTTCCTGGTGTGTGCACGATGTGGACACCGGAGACAGCCCTCCTATCCGCCACCGGGCCTACCGCGTACCTGATCGGGTACGGGCCTGCATCCAGGCGGAAGTAGCTAAGATGCTCACGCTCGGGGTCATCGAGCCCTCAGACAGTCCATGGGCCAGCCCGGTCGTACTGGTCCCCAAAGCAGCCGCCCCCGGGACCACACCAGAACTCCGGTTCTGTGTCGACTACCGGGGTCTGAATGAAGTCACCAGAACGGACGCACACCCCATCCCCCGGGCAGATGAACTGGTCGACCGAATGGGCGCTGCCCGCTACCTCAGCATCTTCGACCTGACGGCAGGTTATTGGCAGATCGGCCTCACACCCCGAGCACAAGAACGCTCTGCCTTCTCCACCCCCGATGGCCACTATCACTTTACGGTCATGCCCTTCGGCATGAAGAACGCCCCAGCGACGTTCCAACGGCTCGTCAATCAGGTCCTGGCGGGGCTCGAAGAGTTCAGCGCCGCCTACCTGGACGACATCGCTGTGTACAGCCACCATTGGACCGAGCACCTCCACCACCTCCAAGCAGTGCTGCAAGCCCTTCAGCGAGCTGGCCTCACGATCAAGGCCAGCAAATGCCAAATTGGACAAGGGTCGGTGACCTACCTCGGACACCAGGTGGGAAGCGGCCTAGTGGCCCCCCTACAGCTGAAAATTGCCGCCATCCAGAACTGGCAACCCCCTATCACTCAAACTGAGGTGCGAGCCTTCCTGGGCCTCACGGGCTACTACCGAAGGTTCGTGAAAGATTATGGTACCATCGTGGGGCCTCTCACCGAACTCACGTCAAAAAATCAGCCCAAGAAGGTGAACTGGACCCCAGAGTGTCAAGCGGCATTCGAACAGTTAAAGGCCGCCATGTGTTCCGCTCCTGTGCTCCAGGCCCCAGACTACAGCCGGGAGTTCGTCGTCCAGACGGACGCCTCCGACCAGGGCATTGGGGCGGTCCTGTCCCAAGTGAACACCGAAGGCCTCGATCAACCGGTGGCCTTCATCAGCCGGAGACTCCTACCCCGGGAACAACGCTGGAGCACCATAGAGAGGGAAGCCTTCGCTGTGGTATGGGCCCTCAAGAAGCTCCGGCCCTACCTTTTTGGCACCCACTTTCGGGTGCAGACTGACCACCGACCCCTGCAGTGGTTGATGCATATGCGGGGGGAAAACCCAAAATTGCTACGCTGGTCCATCTCCTTACAAGGTATGGACTTCACAGTCGAACACCGGCCTGGGTCCGACCACGCCAACGCCGATGGCCTGTCCCGGTTTTTCCGCCTCGACGAAGAGAGTCCCCAAGAGGATGGGTAACTCTCCCCGCCTTCAGCTGGGGGGGACGCATGTTGGACAGGCCACATGACGGGCCGCTCTCCCCCGGCTCGACCAGGCCCGAGCCCAGTCACGCAAGCACCACACACCACCATTGCACGCCCTACGTCCCCTCAGGGACCCCTGCCCTCGAACATGATAACCTCGTGGGTCCGATCCACTGCCGGCCCATGCACCCAGCCCGGGCCGCCATCTTGGACGCCTCGCCACGAGGCCGCCTGGCCCCCGATCGACCTCAACCCTGGGCCTAGCCCAGCCTCAGACAATCCGGCACCACCCTCCACCCAGGAGGTGAGCGGGCTACTTGGCAAGTCAATGGGAGAGAGAGGTGCCGATGGCTCTCCCCCCGCCCAGTGCCGCTCGCCCATCGCCTCCCCGGGCGCTGGCTCCACCCCCCTGCTGGGTGTCTGGACTCCCTCATCCCGGACCTCCCGACCTCCAAGTGCGAGGGTCCGGACATCAAAGCACGCCAGCCCTATAACTGGGACAGCTCCAGAGCAGGAAGTCAGTTGTATCTTGGAGTCGAGAGACGTAAGAGGAACTCATCCTGGACGGACTACTGGCGCTGCCGTAGCTCTGTCCTGTGCACCATCGTCCTGCCTGTTGGCGCTGCCACAGCCGTCGTAACCTTCATTCTTCACCGTCGTCCGGATCTGCTGGCGAGGCCGCGGACCGTTGTAACCATCATCTTCATCGGGACCTGCTTGGCTTCTCCACGGCCCGTCGACCATCCTTCATCCATCTCGGGACCTGCTTGGCTCCTCCACGGCCCGATCAGCAACCACGCCGAGCTCGAGGATTGAGAGCTATTTAACTCATTGGTAACTAAGACTGTCCCGCTACCCTTTCTCCTCAACCAGAGATCAGAACCGAGGGGACCCCTGAGTCCAGACCTCCTTGTATCATAGCGACGTAACCTAAGAATTGCATATAAAGTCTCGTTAACCTTCAATCTTGTGTGGTGTCCGTCTGTGGGGGGGAAGTTACTTACCTGTACAGTCGTTGGAGACGGCTCTCCCTGGAGACCTCTCCCCGTAATCTCGGCCGACCCTCCCGGTCCGTCTAACAGACAGTGAGCGCAGAGTGACAGTGAGCGCAGAGTGACAGTGAGTGCAGATTGACAGTGAGTGCAGAGTGACAGTGAGAGCAGGGTGACAGTGAGTGCAGAGTGATGAGTGACAGTGAGTGCAGAGTGACAGTGAGTGACAGTGAGTGCAGAGTGACAGTGAGTGCAGAGTGACAGTGAGTGCAGAGTGACAGTGATTGACAGTGAGTGACAGTGATTGACAGTGAGTGCAGAGTGACAGTTAGTGCAGAGTGACGGTGAGTGCAGAGTGACAGTGATTGACAGTGAGTGACAGTGAACGCAGAGTGACAGTGAGCGCAAAGTGAAAGTGAGTGCAGAGTGACAGTGTTAGACGGACCGGGAGGGTCGGCCGAGGATAAGGGGAGAGGTCTCCGGGGAGAGCCGTCTCCAGCGATCGTACAGACAAGTAACTTCCCCCCCACAGACGGACACCACACAAGGGTAAAGTTCAACGAGACTTTATAGGCAATTCTTTAAGGTTACGATGGAATGTTACAAGGAGGTCTGGACTCAGGGGTCCCCTCGGTTCTGGTCTCTGGCTTGGGAAAAGGGTAGCGGGACAGTCTTGTTACCAAAAGATGAAAGTAGCTCTCAATCCTCGAGCTCGGCGTTCTAGATGATCGGGCCGCGGCGGAGCCAGCAGGTCCCGAGATGGACGAAGGAAACGACGGTCCGCGGCGGAGCCAGCAGGTCCCGGTGAAGATGGTGAATGCAAACGGTCCGCGGCCACGCCAGCAGGTCCCGATGAAGATGGTGAATGCAAACGGTCCGCGGCCACGCCAGCAGGTCCCGACGACGATGAAGGATATGAAGGTTCCGAAGGTTGCGGCAGCGCCAACAGGCAAGACGATGGTGCACGAGACAGAGCTATGGCAGCGCCAGTAGTCCGTCAAGGATGAGTTCTTCTCTGCGTCTCTCGACTCCAAGATACAACTGTCTTCCTGCTCTGGAGCTGCCCCAGTTATAGGGCTGGTGTTCTTTGATGTCCGGACCCTCGCACTTGGAGGTCGGGGGGTCCGGGATGAGGGAGTCCAGACACCCAGCAGGGGGGTGGAGCCAGCGCCCGGGGAGGCGATGGGCGAGCGGCACCTGGCGGGGGGAGCCATCGACACCTCTTTCTCCCAGTGACTTGCCAAGTAGCCCGCTCACCTCCTGGGTGGATGGAGGTGCCGGGATGTCTGAGACCTGGCCAGGCCCAGGGTTGGGGTCGATCGGGGGCCAGGCGGCCTCGTGGTGGAGTGTCCAAGATGGCGCCCAGGATGGGCGCGCAGGCCGGCAGTGGATCAGGCCCACGAGGTCGACATGTTCGAGGGTAGGGGTCCCGGAGGGGACGGAGGACGTGTAATGGTGGTGGGTGGTACCTGCGTGACCGGGCTCGGGCCTGGTCGGGCCGGGGGAGAGTGGCCCTTCATGTGGCCTGTCCAACATGCGTCCCCCCCAGCTGAAGGCGGGGAGAGTTACCCATCCTCTTGGGGACTCTCCTCGTCGAGGCGGAAGAACCGGGACAGGCCATCCGCGTTGGCGTGATCTGGCCCAGGCCGATGTTCAACTGTGAAGTCCATCCCTTGGAGGGAGATGGACCAGCGTAGTAACTTCGGGTTTTCTCCCCGCATCTGCATCAGCCACTGCAGGGGTCGGTGGTCGGTCTGCACCCGAAAGTGTGTGCCAAAGAGGTAGGGCCGGAGTTTCTTGAGGGCCCATACCACGGCGAAGGCCTCCCTCTCAATAGTGCTCCAGCGTTGTTCTCGTGGTAGGAGTCGCCTGCTGATGAAGGCCACTGGCTGATCAAGGCCTTCGGTGTTCACTTGAGACAGGACTGCCCCGATGCCATGGTCGGAGGCATCCGTCTGGACGACGAACTCCCGGCTGTAGTCGGGGGCCTGGAGCACACGGCGGAACACATGGCGGCTTTCAATTGTTCGAATGCTGTTTGACACTCTGGGGTCCAGTTGACTGCCTTGGGTTGATTTTTTGACGTGAGTTCCGTGAGGGGACCCACTAGGGTACCATAGTCTTTCACGAACCTTCGGTAGTAGCCCGTGAGGCCCAGGAAGGCTCGTACCTCGGTCTGGGTGATGGGGGGCTGCCAGGACTGGATGGCGGCAATTTTGAGCTGCAGGGGGGCCACCAGGCCGCTTCCCACCTGGTGTCCGAGGTAGGTTACAGACCCTTGACCAATTTGACATTTGCTGGCCTTGATCGTGAGGCCAGCTCGCTGAAGGGCTTGTAGCACGGCTCGGAGGTGGCGGAGGTGCTCGGTCCAATGGTGGCTGTATACAGCGATGTCATCTAGGTAGGCGGCGCTGAACCCTTCGAGCCCCGCCAGGACTTGATTGACGAGCCGCTGAAAGGTTGCTGGGGCATTCTTCATGCCAAAGGGCATGACCTTGAAATGGTAATGGCCATCGGGGGTGGAAAAGGCAGAACGTTCTTGGGCCCGGGGTGTGAGGCCGATTTGCCAGTAGCCCGCCGTCAGGTCGAAAATACTGAGGTAGCGAGCAGCTCCCATGCGGTCGATTAGTTCATCTGCCCGGGGGATAGGATGTGCGTCTGTTCGGGTGACCGCATTCAAGCCCCGGTAGTCGACGCAGAACCGGAGTTCTGGGGTGGTGCCGGGAGCGGCTGCTTTGGGGACCAGTACTACAGGGCTGGCCCAGGGGCTGTCTGAGGGCTCGATGACCCCGAGCGTGAGCATTCTTGCCACCTCTTCCTGGATGCAGGCCCGTACCCGATCTGGCACGCGGTAGGCCCGGTGGCGGATAGGGGGGCTGTCCCCTGTGTCCACATCGTGCACACACCAGGAAGTGACACCTGGGGCGAGGGAGAACAGGCTGGCGAACTGTGACAGGAGGATTCGACACTCCTGGTGTTGCTCTCGGGTGAGGGCCTCCGAGAGTCGGACCCCATCCACGGAGCCGTCTTTCTCCTGAGTCCGTAGGAGGTCAGGGAGGGGCTCGGAGTCCTCTTCAGCCCCATTGTCTGTGGCCATCAGGAGGCTGAGTTCTGAACGCACAAAGTGGGGTTTCAGTCTGTTAGCGTGGAGGACCCGGAGGGGGTTCCGGGGAGATTCCATGTCGATGAGATAGGTGGCAGGACCCTTGCGCTCGACTACCTTGAAGGGCCCTGTCCACTTGTCTTGCAGGGCGCAGGGTTCGGTGGGGGACATCACCCATACTTGTTGCCCGGGTTCAAATTCGATGGAGGAGGCATTCCGGTCATACCACTTTTTCATGTCCTCTTGACTGGCCTCTAGGTTGGCTTTTGCCAGCTCTCTGAACCGCCGGGTCTGGTTGCGGAGGGTTAGGAGGTATCGGAAAACATCTGGTGGGTTCTTTAGAGGGGGCATCTCCCAGCCTTCCTTGACTAGGCTGAGCGGCCCCCGCACTGGGTGTCCATATAGTAGTTCAAACGGGCTGAAGCCCAGGGACTTCTGGGGAACCTCTCGATAGGCGAAGAGGAGGCACGGCAGCAGCACGTCCCACTGGCGACGGAGGGGCTCTTCCAACCCCCCGATCATCCCCTTGAGTGTGCGGTTGAACCGCTCAACGAGTCCGTTTCCTTGCGGGTGATAGGGGGTCGTGAATCGGTAGGTAACCCCGCACTGTTGCCAGAGGGACTTCATATATTTAGAAATAAAGTTCGTGCCTCTGTCGCTGACGACTTCTCGGGGGAAGCCCACACGGGAGAAGATCCCCAACAGAGCCCGGCCGACTACCGGGGCTGTCACAGTTCGCAGGGGAACAGCCTCGGGGTAGCGGGTGGCGTGGTCCACTAGCACCAGGATGAATCGATGGCCTTGTTTGGTGCGCGGGTCCAGGGGTCCCACGATGTCTATCCCGACCCTCTCGAACGGGGTGGTGACCACGGGAAAAGGTTGCAGGGGGGCTTTTAGTTTGCGGCCGCTCTTTCCACTGGCTTGGCACGTGGGGCAAGATCGGCAATGCTGGTGTACATCGTTCCTCATTTTGGGCCAGAAGAAGTGGGTCACCAGACGACTATAGGTTTTATCTTGACCCAGGTGTCCCGCCAGGGGGACATCGTGGGCTAGGTTTAGCAGAAAGTCTCTAAAACGGAGGGGCACCACCAGTACTCGGCTAGCCCCCAGCTCCGCGATTCTTTGCTCACTGTACAGCAGTTCATTGTCCCAGTAGACCCAGTGCGTTCCGGAGGTATCCCCTGCACTTTGGGCGAGTGCTTGTTGGCGTAGTCCCTCGAGGGAGGGACAGGTCTTCTGTTCTTGGCGAAATTGTTCTTGCGTGGGCCCCCCCTCTTGAGGCCACTGGTCGATGTTAGCGAGGTCTGGAGGTTGGGCTGGTTCTGGGGGGACGTCACGGTCGGTGGCTTCGGCTGGGGCGACCGGAGGCGGTGGCGCCGGCCATTCGGGTTCTTCTGGGCGGGGGTTGGCACGGGCGGCCATGGACCGGGTGGTGACGCACGCCCAGTCCGGGACGCCTAACATCCCCAGGTGTTCTCTTCGTTCTACGGCTGCCCACGGAGAGCTTTCAAGGTCATTCCCCAGGAGGCAGTCTACGGGGGCATCGTCTCGGACCGTTACCTTTAACATGCCGGAGACCCCTCCCCATTCGAAGGGGACGCAGGCCATCCGACACAGACTTTCCGAGTTATCGGCTGAACGGACAGGGCAGAGAATGTTCGGTAGATATTGTTCTGGGGTCACCAGGTGACAGCGGACGGCTGTTACACTGGCCCCAGTGTCACGAAGGGCTTCGGCCCGGCGTCCATTGATGCTCACCCATTGGCTGTACTTCTGGGTGTTAGCGGGTAGGGGGACCCGCGGAACCATGTCTCTCCCCCCTAAGCAGGCTAGAGCCATGGCGGCTGGCTCCCATTCTTGGTGTTCCTGTTCATATTCCTCCTGTTCTTCTGAGATCTGTTCCTCCCCCAGAGCAGCAGCGGCTACTTGGCGGGGTCTTGGGCTCTGGTACTGGGGGCAGTTTGGGTCGTTTGCATAGTGTCCGATTCGTTGGCATCGATGGCACGTAACATTGGCTCGATATCCCGGTCGCGCCGGGGTGCTGCCCCGGTTGGCCGGGGGGGTGGTGCTGACCGCGGGGGCGACCGGAGCGTTGTCTCTTCCGCGTCCTTGGCCTCCTCCTCCTCCTCGGGGACGGTGCTGACCATTGTTGTTCCGGTTCTGTTCGTAGGACCCATTCCGGCCCACTCTGGTGATTTCCCACCGGTCAGCTTCGGCTGCGAGCTGCCGGGGATCCGTTAACTTGCTGTCGAGGAGGTGCTGGCGGAGTTCAATGAAGCAATTGTTCGACAGATGTTCCCAGACCATAAGATTGAACAGTTGTTCGTAGGTTGTGACCTTGCTTCCTTTGATCCAGCCTTCGAAGGCTCGGCTAAAGTAGTTTACATAGTCCACCCAAGTTGTACCCGGGATGCGGGTGCAGTCTCGGAACCTCTGACGGTACATCTCGGGTGTGAGGCCATAGCGGGTGAGGAGTGCAGCTTTCATATGGTCATAGGAGGTCATCTGGTGGTCCGGGAGTTGCAGCAGGGCGTCGCGGCCCTCATTGAGGAATCTCCCCCATAGACCGGCTCCCCAATCGCTTCTATCGATCCGGTGCGCAGTCATAGCGATTTCATAGGCCTTAAACCATTGCTGGATGTCGTCCTCTCGGAAGTACTCTCGGACGACATCCTTGGGGATGTGTACCTTTTTCTCTGTTGCCCCTGGGGTGTGGGGTTGCTCGGACACCCCTACTTCTTTATTCTGCTTGCGTAGGTCGATCTCTGCTAATTTTCGCTCATGCTCATATGCCAGTTTCTTTTCCTCGAGCTCCCTTTGTCTCTGTTTCTCCTCTCTTTCTTCTCGGAGACGCAGGTGCTCTAAGTTGATTTTTTGTTCGGCCAATTTGAGTTCAATGTCCATTTTGAGCCGGGCCATTTCCAGCTCGTGTAGTCGAGTTCTCTCTCGTTCCTGGATCTCGTCTTGCGAGAGACCCTTTCTTTGCTCCTCGGGGGCCGTGGTGGTTTTTGCTGCGATGCTTTGATCCGAGGTTCCGGCGGCCCCGGTTTCTGCCCAAGATTCTAGGGCCTGCTTAAAATCGTCTTTGGTACTTAGTCCGGTGGTAGCGATACCTAGTTCGATGCAGAACTGTTTTAGTTCACGATGGTTGTACTCGTCCAATTTCTCCATCTGGAATTTCTCCGTTGATCCGCTTTCTTTAGTTGACATCGTGATTCGCCGTGGGGTGAGCTACTCTCTGTACGGTTATGCGGTGATTCGGATCGCGCCGCTGGCCACCAATGTTAGACGGACCGGGAGGGTCGGCCGAGGATAAGGGGAGAGGTCTCCGGGGAGAGCCGTCTCCAGCGATCGTACAGACAAGTAACTTCCCCCCCACAGACGGACACCACACAAGGGTAAAGTTCAACGAGACTTTATAGGCAATTCTTTAAGGTTACGATGGAATGTTACAAGGAGGTCTGGACTCAGGGGTCCCCTCGGTTCTGGTCTCTGGCTTGGGAAAAGGGTAGCGGGACAGTCTTGTTACCAAAAGATGAAAGTAGCTCTCAATCCTCGAGCTCGGCGTTCTAGATGATCGGGCCGCGGCGGAGCCAGCAGGTCCCGAGATGGACGAAGGAAACGACGGTCCGCGGCGGAGCCAGCAGGTCCCGGTGAAGATGGTGAATGCAAACGGTCCGCGGCCACGCCAGCAGGTCCCGATGAAGATGGTGAATGCAAACGGTCCGCGGCCACGCCAGCAGGTCCCGACGACGATGAAGGATATGAAGGTTCCGAAGGTTGCGGCAGCGCCAACAGGCAAGACGATGGTGCACGAGACAGAGCTATGGCAGCGCCAGTAGTCCGTCAAGGATGAGTTCTTCTCTGCGTCTCTCGACTCCAAGATACAACTGTCTTCCTGCTCTGGAGCTGCCCCAGTTATAGGGCTGGTGTTCTTTGATGTCCGGACCCTCGCACTTGGAGGTCGGGAGGTCCGGGATGAGGGAGTCCAGACACCCAGCAGGGGGGTGGAGCCAGCGCCCGGGGAGGCGATGGGCGAGCGGCACCTGGCGGGGGGAGCCATCGACACCTCTTTCTCCCAGTGACTTGCCAAGTAGCCCGCTCACCTCCTGGGTGGATGGAGGTGCCGGGATGTCTGAGACCTGGCCAGGCCCAGGGTTGGGGTCGATCGGGGGCCAGGCGGCCTCGTGGTGGAGTGTCCAAGATGGCGCCCAGGATGGGCGCGCAGGCCGGCAGTGGATCAGGCCCACGAGGTCGACATGTTCGAGGGTAGGGGTCCCGGAGGGGACGGAGGACGTGTAATGGTGGTGGGTGGTACCTGCGTGACCGGGCTCGGGCCTGGTCGGGCCGGGGGAGAGTGGCCCTTCATGTGGCCTGTCCAACAGACAGTGAGTGCAGAGTGACAGTGAGTGCAGAGTGACAGTGAGTGACAGTGAGTGCAGAGTGACAGTGAGTGCAGAGTGACAGTGAGTGCAGAGTGATGAGTGACAGTGAGTGCAGAGTGACAGTGAGTTTTTTTTTTTTTTTTTTTTTTTGGTAATCCTCATATATCACAGATGGAACTCTTGATGGGACACTGGCTCCTCCATGCACTGCTGGCCGTTCTGTACTGACCCTCGTTGGTTTTGGCCTGATGCAAGTTGGTTTGCCCGCACCCTCAAGTAGCCACTCCCTTCCCCTCCAAACTCCTTTTCTTTCGCCGATCCGTGTGCGCCCTTTGCTACTTAGGAGTACGGGGAACCAGCAGGGCTCTAGACAAATCATTGGAAAACCAATCATCGATCTTGCCATGCCACCAAGGCTGCCCACACATTCGTCAAGCTTCTGGGATCGCATGCCACATCTGATTTACAAGTCAACATAATCTGCTTCAGGCAATTAGCAAAGGTTGGGGGAATTGGATCTTTCCAAGCCCTGCAAATCTCGCGCCTTGCTAAAAGGATGATGAAAAATACAAATTTGGTGGAGAGATCATTAACTTGATAGTTCATCACTAGCCCAAACATGACTGTGAACCTTGGGAGTGCTATAGGCATTAAGAGGACTTCTTCCAGAAATTCCTTTATCTTCCCCCAATATTCCGTTAAATCAGGACAATCCATAAACATATGAACATCGTCGGCCTTCAAGAGGCCACACCTTGGGCAGTTGTAGTTCATATTTGAAAATGTTGCCAATTTCTTCGGAGTTATATAGACCCTGTACATTGTGAATAGATGATTCCTTTTCAACGCAGCCGGCTTAATTATGGCATTCAACACCCTGAAGGAATCGCGCCAAGAATCCAAAAGAGGCCCATTAGTCGGGGTGAGAGTGTTACACCATAATTTACTGATTTCAATCTCCGTCACATCATCCCCTTCTAACATAGCCGAATACCAAAAAGATATTTGGCTTTTCCACTTACCCCTTCTAGCTACCGCCTCAAATTTAGGGTTAGGGGGGTTATTATCATTAGGTGTCCAAGATCTCGTTGTCCACCAGCCTGACAATTGATAGTATTTAAACCGCGTCAGGGCCCCCCTAGTTAGATTGTACAATGCGTCCCAGCTTAAGAGTTGGCCATCTTCCTGCAGATCTCCCCACCTCTGCAGCCCTGCCTGTTTCAAAGGTAGTGACAGTTGATCATTAAGGCAGGCTGGGAGGCCTGGTGAGTCCCATATGGGTGCCTGTGGTGCGTAATAGGTGATGTTTAATTTAGTCCTTACGAATACCCAATTTTTCAAGGCTGACCTTAAGATCTTCAACCTCACTTTTTTAAAAAATTTTGGGTCTCCAAACTTATAAAGAAAAAAACTGGAACCCTGAGGAACCTCCTTTAACAGAACAGAAAATAGCAGCCCCATTGATGATTGGTCCATATGACCCGCCATAATTCTAAAATGCTTAAAATGAAAAGCGTGGCAATACAGCATTAAATCTGGAAAGGCGAGTCCTCCCGTCTTGAGACCCCTTCTTAATTTCTTCCACGCTATGCGAGGGCCTTTGGCATTCCAAATGAATGAGCCCAGTTTTCCCTGTAATTTTTTAATTAAGGGTGCTGGAAAGGATAATGGGATGGCATTAAATAGAAAAGTGACCTTAGGGAGCACTATCATTTTCAGGAGATTCACTCTCCCGTATATGTTTAAAGGCAGAGACGACCAGCGTTGCAATAAAGCAATTGTATCCTTGATGATCCTTTCTAGATTAGTTTTGGGGATTTCATCTATCTCATTAACCAAGTGGATTCCCAGGTACCTCATTTTATTCTTCTTCCCTAACGAGCTAGACTGCTGGTTCCATTCCATTATTTCCGTCTTTTCAGCATTGATAGCGTACCCCGAAATGTTACCAAACCCCATTGCAAGATCTAATAGTCTAGGGATTGCCACATCCGGATTTATAGTGTACATTAACAGGTCATCTGCGTACAAAGCTAACTTAAACTCCACTTCCGCAATCTTAAAAGGTTTAATTATAGGATCGGCTCTTAATAAACAAACGAAAGGCTCTATATACAAGTCAAACAAAAGGGGGGATAAGGGACATCCCTGACGAGTGCCTCGGGAAATATGAAACTGCTCTGACAAAGAACCATTTACTAGGACCTTTGCTGTTGGGTCTGAGTATAAATGCTTAATAGCTGTTATATAGTTCGTCGGAAAGCCGAATTTTTCCATCGCCAACCACAAATAGTTCCAGTCAACTTGGTCGAATGCCTTCGCCGCGTCTACAGCTACTATGGTCAGAGGCAAAGAGTGACAGTGAGTGACAGTGAGTGCAGAGTGACAGTGAGTGCAGAGTGACAGTGAGTGACAGTGAGTGCAGAGTGACAGTGAGTGCAGAGTGACAGTGAGTGCAGAGAGTGCAGAGTGACAGTGAGTGACAGTGAGTGCAGAGTGACAGTGAGTGCAGAGTGACAGTGAGTGACAGTGAGTGCAGAGTGACAGTGAGTGCAGAGTGACAGTGAGTGCAGAGAGTGCAGTGAGTGCAGAGTGACAGTGAGTGCAGAGTGATGAGTGACAGTGAGTGCAGAGTGACAGTGAGTGACAGTGAGTGCAGAGTGACAGTGATTGACAGTGAGTGACAGTGATTGACAGTGAGTGACAGTGATTGACAGTGAGTGACAGTGAGTGCAGAGTGACAGTGAGTGACAGTGAGTGCAGAGTGACAGTGAGTGACAGTGAGTGCAGAGTGACAGTGAGTGCAGAGTGACAGTGAGTGCAGAGTGACAGTGAGTGACAGTGAGTGACAGTGAGTGCAGAGTGACAGTGAGTGCAGAGTGACAGTGAGTGACAGTGAGCGCAGAGTGACAGTGAGCGCAGAGTGACAGTGAGTGCAGATTGACAGTGAGTGCAGAGTGACAGTGAGTGCAGGGTGACAGTGAGTGCAGAGTGATGAGTGACAGTGAGTGCAGAGTGACAGTGAGTGACAGTGAGTGCAGAGTGACAGTGAGTGCAGAGTGACAGTGAGTGCAGAGTGACAGTGATTGACAGTGAGTGACAGTGATTGACAGTGAGTGCAGAGTGACAGTTAGTGCAGAGTGACAGTGAGTGCAGAGTGACAGTGATTGACAGTGAGTGACAGTGATTGACAATGAGTGACAGTGAGTGCAGAGTGACAGTGAGTGACAGTGAGTGCAGAGTGACAGTGAGTGCAGAGTGACAGTGAGTGCAGAGTGACAGTGAGTGCATTGATTGACAGTGAGTGACAGTGATTGACAGTGAGTGACAGTGAGTGCAGAGTGACAGTGAGTGCAGAGTGACAGTGAGTGCAGAGTGACAGTGAGTGCAGAGTGACAGTGAGTGACAGTGAGTGCAGAGTGACAGTGAGTGCAGAGTGACAGTGAGTGCAGTGAGTGCAGAGTGACAGTGAGTGCAGAGTGACAGTGAGTGCAGTGAGTGCAGAGTGACAGTGAGTGCAGAGTGACAGTGAGTGACAGTGAGTGCAGAGTGAAAGTGAGTGCAGAGTGACAGTGAGTGCAGTGAGTGCAGAGTGACAGTGAGTGCAGAGTGACAGTGAGTGCAGAGTGCAGTGAGTGCAGAGTGCAGGTGAGTGCAGAGTGACAGTGAGTGCAGTGAGTGCAGAGAGTGCAGAGTGACAGTGAGTGCAGTGAGTGCAGAGAATGCAGAGTGACAGTGAGTGACAGTGAGTGCAGAGTGACAGTGAGTGCAGAGTTACAGTGAGTGCAGAGTGACAGTGAGTGCAGAGTGAAAGTGAGTGCATTGATTGACAGTGAGTGACAGTGATTGACAGTGAGTGACAGTGAGTGCAGAGTGACAGTGAGTGCAGAGTGACAGTGAGTGCAGAGTGACAGTGAGTGCAGAGTGACAGTGAGTGACAGTGAGTGACAGTGAGTGCAGAGTGACGGTGAGTGCAGAGTGACAGTGAGTGCAGAGTGACAGTGAGTGCAGAGTGACAGTGAGTGACAGTGAGTGCAGAGTTACAGTGAGTGCAGAGTGACAGTGAGTGCAGAGTGACAGTGAGTGCAGAGTGACAGTGAGTGCAGAGTGACAGTGAGTGCAGAGTGACAGTGAGTGACGAGTGACAGTGAGTGCAGAGTGACAGTGAGTGCAGAGTGACAGTGAGTGCAGATTGACAGTGAGTGCAGAGTGACAGTGAGTGACAGTGAGTGACAGTGAGTGCAGAGTGACAGTGAGCGCAGAGTGACAGTGAGTGACAGTGAGCGCAGAGTGACAGTGAGCGCAGAGAGACAGTGAGCGCAGAGTGACAGTGAGCGCAGAGTGACAGTGAGTGCAGAGTGACAGTGAGTGCAGAGTGACAGTGAGTGCAGAGTGATGAGTGACAGTGAGTGCAGAGTGACAGTGAGTGACAGTGAGTGCAGAGTGACAGTGAGTGCAGAGTGACAGTGATTGACAGTGAGTGACAGTGATTGACAGTGAGTGACAGTGAGTGCAGATTGACAGTGAGTGCAGAGTGACAGTGAGTGCAGAGTGACAGTGATTGACAGTGAGTGACAGTGATTGACAATGAGTGACAGTGAGTGCAGAGTGACAGTGAGTGCAGAGTGACAGTGAGTGCAGAGTGACAGTGAGTGCAGAGTGACAGTGAGTGACAGTGAGTGACAGTGAGTGACAGTGAGTGCAGAGTGACAGTGAGTGCAGAGTGACAGTGAGTGCAGAGTGACCGTGAGTGACAGTGAGTGCAGAGTGACAGTGAGTGCAGAGTGACAGTGAGTGCAGAGAGTGCAGTGAGTGCAGAGTGACAGTGAGTGCAGAGTGATGAGTGACAGTGAGTGCAGAGTGACAGTGAGTGCAGAGAGTGCAGTGAGTGCAGAGTGACAGTGAGTGCAGAGTGATGAGTGACAGTGAGTGCAGAGTGACAGTGAGTGACAGTGAGTGCAGAGTGACAGTGATTGACATTGAGTGACAGTGATTGACAGTGATTGACAGTGAGTGACAGTGATTGACAGTGAGTGACAGTGATTGACAGTGAGTGACAGTGAGTGACAGTGAGTGCAGAGTGACAGTGAGTGACAGTGAGTGCAGAGTGACAGTGAGTGCAGAGTGACAGTGAGTGACAGTGAGTGACAGTGAGTGCAGAGTGACAGTGAGTGACAGTGAGTGCAGAGTGACAGTGAGTGCAGAGTGACAGTGATTGACAGTGAGTGACAGTGATTGACAGTGAGTGACAGTGAGTGCAGAGTGACAGTGAGTGACAGTGAGTGCAGAGTGACAGTGAGTGCAGAGTGCCAGTGATTGACAGTGAGTGACAGTGATTGACAGTGAGTGACAGTGGGTGCAGAGTGACAGTGAGTGACAGTGAGTACAGAGTGACAGTGAGTGCAGTGACAGTGAGTGACACTGAGTGCAGAGTGCAGCGAGTGCAGAGTGCAGTGAGTGCAGAGTGACAGTGAGTGACAGTGAGTGCAGAGTGACAGTGAGTGCAGAGTGACAGTGAGCGCAGAGTGACAGTGATTGACAGTGAGTGACAGTGATTGACAGCGAGTGACAGTGAGTGCAGAGTGACAGTGAGTGCAGAGTGACAGTGAGTGCAGACTGACAGTGAGTGACAGTGAGCGCAGAGTGACAGTGAGCGCAAAGTGACAGTGAGTGCAGAGTGACAGTGAGTGCTGAGTGACAGTGAGTGCAGAGTGACAGTGAGTGCAGAGTGACAGTGAGTGCAGAGTGACAGTGAGTGCATTGATTGACAGTGAGTGACAGTGATTGACAGTGAGTGACAGTGAGTGCAGAGTGACAGTGAGTGACAGTGAGTGCAGAGTGACAGTGAGTGCAGAGTGACAGTGAGTGCAGAGTGACAGTGAGTGCAGAGTGACAGTGAGTGCAGTGAGTGCAGAGTGCAGTGAGTGCAGAGTGACAGTGAGTGACACTGAGTGCAGAGTGACAGTGAGTGCAGAGTGACAGTGAGTGCAGTGAGTGCAGAGTGACAGTGAGTGCAGAGTGACAGTGAGTGACACTGAGTGCAGAGTGACAGTGAGTGACAGTGAGTACAGAGTGACAGTGAGTGCAGTGACAGTGAGTGACACTGAGTGCAGAGTGCAGTGAGTGCAGAGTGCAGTGAGTGCAGAGTGACAGTGAGTGACAGTGAGTGCAGAGTGACAGTGAGTGCAGAGTGACAGTGAGTGACAGTGAGTGCAGAGTGACAGTGAGTGCAGAGTGACAGTGAGTGCAGAGTGACAGTGAGTGACAGTGAGTGACAGTGAGTGCAGAGTGACAGTGAGCACAGAGTGACAGTGAGTGCAGAGTGACAGTGAGTGCAGAGTGACAGTGAGTGCAGAGTGACAGTGATTGACAGTGAGTGACAGTGATTGACAGTGAGTGACAGTGAGTGCAGAGTGACAGTGAGTGACAGTGAGTGCAGAGTGACAGTGAGTGCAGAGTGACAGTGAGTGACAGTGAGTGCAGAGTGACAGTGAGTGCAGAGTGGCAGTGAGTGCAGAGTGACAGTGAGTGCAGAGTGACAGTGAGTGCATTGATTGACAGTGAGTGACAGTGATTGACAGTGATTGACAGTGAGTGCAGAGTGACAGTGAGTGCAGAGTGACAGTGAGTGCAGAGTGACAGTGAGTGCAGAGTGACAGTGAGTGACAGTGAGTGCAGAGTGACAGTGAGTGCAGAGTGACAGTGAGTGCAGTGAGTGCAGAGTGACAGTGAGTGCAGAGTGACAGTGAGTGACAGTGAGTGCAGAGTGACAGTGAGTGCAGAGTGACAGTGAGTGCAGTGAGTGCAGAGTGACAGTGAGTGCAGAGTGACAGTGAGTGCAGAGTGCAGTGAGTGCAGAGTGCAGGTGAGTGCAGAGTGACAGTGAGTGCAGTGAGTGCAGAGAGTGCAGAGTGACAGTGAGTGCAGTGAGTGCAGAGAGTGCAGAGTGACAGTGAGTGACAGTGAGTGCAGAGTGACAGTGAGTGCAGAGTTACAGTGAGTGCAGAGTGACAGTGAGTGCAGAGTGACAGTGAGTGCATTGATTGACAGTGAGTGACAGTGATTGACAGTGAGTGACAGTGAGTGCAGAGTGACAGTGAGTGCAGAGTGACAGTGAGTGCAGAGTGACAGTGAGTGCAGAGTGACAGTGAGTGACAGTGAGTGACAGTGAGTGCAGAGTGACGGTGAGTGCAGAGTGACAGTGAGTGCAGAGTGACAGTGAGTGCAGAGTGACAGTGAGTGCAGAGTGACAGTGAGTGACAGTGAGTGCAGAGTGACAGTGAGTGCAGAGTGACAGTGAGTGCAGAGTGACAGTGAGTGCAGAGTGACAGTGAGTGCAGAGTGACAGTGAGTGACAGTGAGTGCAGAGTGACAGTGAGTGCAGAGTGACAGTGAGTGCAGAGTGACAGTGATTGACAGTGAGTGACAGTGATTGACAGTGAGTGACAGTGAGTGCAGAGTGACAGTGAGTGACAGTGAGTGCAGAGTGACAGTGAGTGCAGAGTGACAGTGAGTGACAGTGAGTGCAGAGTGACAGTGAGTGCAGAGTGACAGTGAGTGCAGAGTGACAGTGAGTGCATTGATTGACAGTGAGTGACAGTGATTGACAGTGAGTGACAGTGAGTGCAGAGTGACAGTGAGTGCAGAGTGACAGTGAGTGCAGAGTGACAGTGAGTGACAGTGAGTGCAGAGTGACAGTGAGTGCAGAGTGACAGTGAGTGCAGTGAGTGCAGAGTGACAGTGAGTGCAGAGTGACAGTGAGTGACAGTGAGTGCAGAGTGACAGTGAGTGCAGAGTGACAGTGAGTGCAGTGAGTGCAGAGTGACAGTGAGTGCAGAGTGACAGTGAGTGCAGAGTGCAGTGAGTGCAGAGTGCAAGTGAGTGCAGAGTGACAATGAGTGCAGTGAGTGCAGAGAGTGCAGAGTGACAGTGAGTGCAGTGAGTGCAGAGAGTGCAGAGTGACAGTGAGTGACAGTGAGTGCAGAGTGACAGTGAGTGCAGAGTTACAGTGAGTGCAGAGTGACAGTGAGTGCAGAGTGACAGTGAGTGCATTGATTGACAGTGAGTGACAGTGAGTGACAGTGAGTGCAGAGTGACAGTGAGTGCAGAGTGACAGTGAGTGCAGAGTGATGAGTGACAGTGAGTGCAGAGTGACAGTGAGTGACAGTGAGTGCAGAGTGACAGTGAGTGCAGAGTGACAGTGAGTGACAGTGAGTGCAGAGTGACAGTGAGTGCAGAGTGACAGTGAGTGCAGAGAGTGCAGTGAGTGCAGAGTGACAGTGAGTGACAGTGAGTGCAGAGTGACAGTGAGTGCAGAGTTACAGTGAGTGCAGAGTGACAGTGAGTGCAGAGTGACAGTGAGTGCATTGATTGACAGTGAGTGACAGTGATTGACAGTGAGTGACAGTGAGTGCAGAGTGACAGTGAGTGCAGAGTGACAGTGAGTGCAGAGTGACAGTGAGTGACAGTGAGTGACAGTGAGTGCAGAGTGACGGTGAGTGCAGAGTGACAGTGAGTGCAGAGTGACAGTGAGTGCAGAGTGACAGTGAGTGCAGAGTGACAGTGAGTGACAGTGAGTGCAGAGTGACAGTGAGTGCAGAGTGACAGTGAGTGCAGAGTGACAGTGAGTGACAGTGAGTGCAGAGTGACAGTGAGTGACAGTGAACGCAGAGTGACAGTGAGCGCAAAGTGAAAGTGAGTGCAGAGTGACAGTGAGTGCAGAGTGACAGTGAGTGCAGAGTGACAGTGAGTGACAGTGAGTGCAGAGTGACAGTGAGTGCAGAGTGACAGTGAGTGCAGAGTGACAGTGAGTGCAGAGTGACAGTGAGTGACAGTGAGTGACAGTGAGTGCAGAGTGACAGTGAGTGCAGAGTGACAGTGAGTGCAGAGTGATGAGTGACAGTGAGTGCAGAGTGACAGTGAGTGACAGTGAGTGCAGAGTGACAGTGAGTGACAGTGAGTGCAGAGTGACAGTGAGTGCAGAGTGACAGTGAGTGCAGAGAGTGCAGTGAGTGCAGAGTGACAGTGAGTGCAGAGTGATGAGTGACAGTGAGTGCAGAGTGACAGTGAGTGACAGTGAGTGCAGAGTGACAGTGATTGACAGTGAGTGACAGTGATTGACAGTGAGTGACAGTGATTGACAGTGAGTGACAGTGAGTGCAGAGTGACAGTGAGTGACAGTGAGTGCAGAGTGACAGTGAGTGACAGTGAGTGCAGAGTGACAGTGAGTGCAGAGTGACAGTGAGTGCAGAGTGACAGTGAGTGACAGTGAGTGACAGTGAGTGCAGAGTGACAGTGAGTGCAGAGTGACAGTGAGTGACAGTGAGCGCAGAGTGACAGTGAGCGCAGAGTGACAGTGAGCGCAGAGTGACAGTGAGTGCAGATTGACAGTGAGTGCAGAGTGACAGTGAGTGCAGGGTGACAGTGAGTGCAGAGTGATGAGTGACAGTGAGTGCAGAGTGACAGTGAGTGACAGTGAGTGCAGAGTGACAGTGAGTGCAGAGTGACAGTGAGTGCAGAGTGACAGTGATTGACAGTGAGTGCAGAGTGACAGTTAGTGCATAGTGACAGTGAGTGCAGAGTGACAGTGATTGACAGTGAGTGACAGTGATTGACAATGAGTGACAGTGAGTGCAGAGTGACAGTGAGTGACAGTGAGTGCAGAGTGACAGTGAGTGCAGAGTGACAGTGAGTGCAGAGTGACAGTGAGTGCATTGATTGACAGTGAGTGACAGTGATTGACAGTGAGTGACAGTGAGTGCAGAGTGACAGTGGGTGCAGAGTGACAGTGAGTGCAGAGTGACAGTGAGTGCAGAGTGACAGTGAGTGACAGTGAGTGCAGAGTGACAGTGATTGACAGTGAGTGACAGTGATTGACAATGAGTGACAGTGAGTGCAGAGTGACAGTGAGTGACAGTGAGTGCAGAGTGACAGTGAGTGCAGAGTGACAGTGAGTGCAGAGTGACAGTGAGTGCATTGATTGACAGTGAGTGACAGTGATTGACAGTTAGTGACAGTGAGTGCAGAGTGACAGTGAGTGCAGAGTGACAGTGAGTGCAGAGTGACAGTGAGTGCAGAGTGACAGTGAGTGACAGTGAGTGCAGAGTGACAGTGAGTGCAGAGTGACAGTGAGTGCAGTGAGTGCAGAGTGACAGTGAGTGCAGAGTGACAGTGAGTGACAGTGAGTGCAGAGTGAAAGTGAGTGCAGAGTGACAGTGAGTGCAGTGAGTGCAGAGTGACAGTGAGTGCAGAGTGACAGTGAGTGCAGAGTGCAGTGAGTGCAGAGTGCAGGTGAGTGCAGAGTGACAGTGAGTGCAGTGAGTGCAGAGAGTGCAGAGTGACAGTGAGTGCAGTGAGTGCAGAGAATGCAGAGTGACAGTGAGTGACAGTGAGTGCAGAGTGACAGTGAGTGCAGAGTTACAGTGAGTGCAGAGTGACAGTGAGTGCAGAGTGAAAGTGAGTGCATTGATTGACAGTGAGTGACAGTGATTGACAGTGAGTGACAGTGAGTGCAGAGTGACAGTGAGTGCAGAGTGACAGTGAGTGCAGAGTGACAGTGAGTGCAGAGTGACAGTGAGTGCAGAGTGACAGTGAGTGACAGTGAGTGACAGTGAGTGCAGAGTGACGGTGAGTGCAGAGTGACAGTGAGTGCAGAGTGACAGTGAGTGCAGAGTGACAGTGAGTGCATTGATTGACAGTGAGTGACAGTGATTGACAGTGAGTGACAGTGAGTGCAGAGTGACAGTGAGTGCAGAGTGACAGTGAGTGCAGAGTGACAGTGAGTGACAGTGAGTGACAGTGAGTGCAGAGTGACGGTGAGTGCAGAGTGACAGTGAGTGCAGAGTGACAGTGAGTGCAGAGTGACAGTGAGTGCAGAGTGACAGTGAGTGACAGTGAGTGCAGAGTGACAGTGAGTGCAGAGTGACAGTGAGTGCAGAGTGACAGTGAGTGACAGTGAGTGCAGAGTGACAGTGAGTGACAGTGAACGCAGAGTGACAGTGAGCGCAAAGTGAAAGTGAGTGCAGAGTGACAGTGAGTGCAGAGTGACAGTGAGTGCAGAGTGACAGTGAGTGACAGTGAGTGCAGAGTGACAGTGAGTGCAGAGTGACAGTGAGTGCAGAGTGACAGTGAGTGCAGAGTGACAGTGAGTGACAGTGAGTGACAGTGAGTGCAGAGTGACAGTGAGTGCAGAGTGACAGTGAGTGCAGAGTGATGAGTGACAGTGAGTGCAGAGTGACAGTGAGTGACAGTGAGTGCAGAGTGACAGTGAGTGACAGTGAGTGCAGAGTGACAGTGAGTGCAGAGTGACAGTGAGTGCAGAGAGTGCAGTGAGTGCAGAGTGACAGTGAGTGCAGAGTGATGAGTGACAGTGAGTGCAGAGTGACAGTGAGTGACAGTGAGTGCAGAGTGACAGTGATTGACAGTGAGTGACAGTGATTGACAGTGAGTGACAGTGATTGACAGTGAGTGACAGTGAGTGCAGAGTGACAGTGAGTGACAGTGAGTGCAGAGTGACAGTGAGTGACAGTGAGTGCAGAGTGACAGTGAGTGCAGAGTGACAGTGAGTGCAGAGTGACAGTGAGTGACAGTGAGTGACAGTGAGTGCAGAGTGACAGTGAGTGCAGAGTGACAGTGAGTGACAGTGAGCGCAGAGTGACAGTGAGCGCAGAGTGACAGTGAGCGCAGAGTGACAGTGAGTGCAGATTGACAGTGAGTGCAGAGTGACAGTGAGTGCAGGGTGACAGTGAGTGCAGAGTGATGAGTGACAGTGAGTGCAGAGTGACAGTGAGTGACAGTGAGTGCAGAGTGACAGTGAGTGCAGAGTGACAGTGAGTGCAGAGTGACAGTGATTGACAGTGAGTGCAGAGTGACAGTTAGTGCATAGTGACAGTGAGTGCAGAGTGACAGTGATTGACAGTGAGTGACAGTGATTGACAATGAGTGACAGTGAGTGCAGAGTGACAGTGAGTGACAGTGAGTGCAGAGTGACAGTGAGTGCAGAGTGACAGTGAGTGCAGAGTGACAGTGAGTGCATTGATTGACAGTGAGTGACAGTGATTGACAGTGAGTGACAGTGAGTGCAGAGTGACAGTGAGTGCAGAGTGACAGTGAGTGCAGAGTGACAGTGAGTGCAGAGTGACAGTGAGTGACAGTGAGTGCAGAGTGACAGTGATTGACAGTGAGTGACAGTGATTGACAATGAGTGACAGTGAGTGCAGAGTGACAGTGAGTGACAGTGAGTGCAGAGTGACAGTGAGTGCAGAGTGACAGTGAGTGCAGAGTGACAGTGAGTGCATTGATTGACAGTGAGTGACAGTGATTGACAGTTAGTGACAGTGAGTGCAGAGTGACAGTGAGTGCAGAGTGACAGTGAGTGCAGAGTGACAGTGAGTGCAGAGTGACAGTGAGTGACAGTGAGTGCAGAGTGACAGTGAGTGCAGAGTGACAGTGAGTGCAGTGAGTGCAGAGTGACAGTGAGTGCAGAGTGACAGTGAGTGACAGTGAGTGCAGAGTGAAAGTGAGTGCAGAGTGACAGTGAGTGCAGTGAGTGCAGAGTGACAGTGAGTGCAGAGTGACAGTGAGTGCAGAGTGCAGTGAGTGCAGAGTGCAGGTGAGTGCAGAGTGACAGTGAGTGCAGTGAGTGCAGAGAGTGCAGAGTGACAGTGAGTGCAGTGAGTGCAGAGAATGCAGAGTGACAGTGAGTGACAGTGAGTGCAGAGTGACAGTGAGTGCAGAGTTACAGTGAGTGCAGAGTGACAGTGAGTGCAGAGTGAAAGTGAGTGCATTGATTGACAGTGAGTGACAGTGATTGACAGTGAGTGACAGTGAGTGCAGAGTGACAGTGAGTGCAGAGTGACAGTGAGTGCAGAGTGACAGTGAGTGCAGAGTGACAGTGAGTGCAGAGTGACAGTGAGTGACAGTGAGTGACAGTGAGTGCAGAGTGACGGTGAGTGCAGAGTGACAGTGAGTGCAGAGTGACAGTGAGTGCAGAGTGACAGTGAGTGACAGTGAGTGCAGAGTTACAGTGAGTGCAGAGTGACAGTGAGTGCAGAGTGACAGTGAGTGCAGAGTGACAGTGAGTGCAGAGTGTTAGACGGACCGGGAGGGTCGGCCGAGACTACGGGGAGAGGTCTCCGGGGAGAGCCGTCTCCAACGACTGTACAGACAAGTAACTTCCCCCCCACAGACGGACACCACACAAGGTTGAAGTTTAACGAGGCTTTATATGCAATTCTTAGGTTACGATGATATGATACAAGGAGGTCTGGACTCAGGGGTCCCCTCGGTTCTGGTCTCTGGTTTAGGAAAAGGGGTAGCGGGACAGTCTTGTTACCAATGAGTGGAAAATAGCTCTCAATCCTCGAGCTCGGCGTTCTAGATGATCGGGCCGCGGCGGAGCCAGCAGGTCCCGAGATGGACGAAGGAAAAACGACGGTCCGCGGCGGAGCCTGCAGGTCCCGGTGAAGATGACGGTTACAACGGTCCGCGGCCACGCCAGCAGGTCCCGACGACGATGAAGGAGATGAAGGTTGCGAAGTCTTGTGGCAGCGCCAACAGGCAGGACGATGGTGCACAAGACAGAGCTACGGCAGCGCCAGTAGTCCGTCTAGGATGAGTTCCTCTTTACGTCTCTCGACTCCAAGATACAACTGCCTTCCTGCTCTGGAGCTGCCCCAGTTATAGGGCTGGTGTGCTTTGATGTCCGGACCCTCGCACTTGGAGGTCGGGAGGTCCGGGATGAGGGAGTCCAGACACCCAGCAGGGGGGTGGAGCCAGCGCTCGGGGAGGCGATGGGCGAGCGGCACTTGGTGGGGGAGAGCCATCGACACCTCCTTCTCCCATTGACTTGCCAAGTAGCCCGCTCACCTCCTGGGTGGATGGTGGTGCCGGGATGTCTGAGGCCTGGCCAGGCCCAGGGTTGAGGTCGGCCGGGGGCCAGGTGGCCACGTGGTGGAGTGTCCAAGATGGCGCCCCGGAATGGGCGCGTGGGCTGGCAGTGGATCGGACCCACGAGGTTGACATGCTCGAGGGCAGGGGTCCCTGAGGGGACGGAGGACGTGCAAGGGTGGTGTGTAGTACCGGCGTGACCGGGCTCAGGCCTGGTCGGGCCGGGGGAGAGCGGCCTTTCATGTGGCCTGTCCAACATGCGTCCCCCCCAGCTGAAGGCGGGGAGAGTCACCCATCCTCTTGGGGACTCTCCTCGTCGAGGCGGAAGAACCGGGACAGGCCATCCGCGTTGGCGTGATCTGGCCCAGGCCGGTGTTCGACTGTGAAGTCCATACCTTGTAGGGAGATGGACCAGCGTAGTAACTTTGGGTTTTCCCCCCGCATCTGCATCAGCCACTGCAGGGGTCGGTGGTCGGTCTGTACCCGAAAGTGTGTGCCAAAAAGGTAGGGCCGGAGCTTTTTGAGGGCCCATACCACAGCGAAGGCCTCTCTCTCTATGGTGCTCCAGCGCTGTTCCCGCCGGAGGAGTCGCCGGCTAATGAAGGCCACCGGTTGATCAAGGCCGTCGGTGTTCACTTGAGACAGGACTGCCCCAATGCCATTGTTGGACAGGCCACATGACGGGCCGCTCTCCCCCGGCTCGACCAGGCCCGAGCCCAGTCATACAAGCACCACACACCACCATTGTACGTCCTACGTCCCCTCAGGGACACCTGCCCTCGAACATGATCACCTCATGGGCCCGATCCACTGCCGACCCATGCGCTCAGCCTGGGCCGCCATCTTGGACACTTCGTCACGAGGCCGCCTGGCCCCCGATCGACCTCAACCCTGGGCCTAGCCCGGCCTCAGACATTCCGGCACCACCCTCCACCCAGGAGGTGAGCGAGCTACTTGGCAGGTCAATGGGAGAAAGAGGTGTCGATGGCTCTCCCCCGGCCAGTGCCGCTCGCCCATCGCCTCCCCGGGCGCTGGCTCCACCCCCCCGCTGGGTGTCTGGACTCCCTCATCCCGGACCTCCCGACCTCCAAGTGCGAGGGTCCGGACATCAAAGCACGCCAGCCCTATAACTGGGGCCGCTCCAGAGCAGGAAGGCAGTTGTATCTTGGAGTCGAGAGACGTAAAGAGGAACTCACCCTGGACGGACTACTGGCGCTGCCGTAGCTCTGTCCTGTGCACCATCGTCCTGCCTGTTGGCGCTGCCACAGCCGTCGTAACCTTCATCCTTCATCGTCGTCCGGATCTGCTGGCGAGGCCGCGGACCGTTGTAACCGTCATCTGCATCGGGACCTGCTTGGCTTCTCCACGGCCCGTCGACCATCCGTCATCCATCCCGGGACCTGCTTGGCTTCTCCACGGCCCGTCGACCATCCGTCATCCATCCCGGGACCTGCTTGGCTTCTCCACGGCCCGTCGATCATCCTTCGTCCATCTCGGGACCGGCTTGGCTCCTCCACGGCCCGATCAGCAAACACACCGAGCTCGAGGATTGAGAGCTATTTAACTCATTGGCAACTAAGACTGTCCCGCTACCCCTTTTTCCTCAACCAGAGATCAGAACCGAGGGGACCCCGGAGTCCAGACCTCCTTGTATCATATCAACGTAACCTAAGAATTGCCTATAAAGTCTCGTTAACCTTCAATCTTGTGTGGTGTCCGTCTGTGGGGGGGAAGTTACTTATCTGTACAGTCGTTGGAGACGGCTCTCCCTGGAGACCTCTCTCCGTAATCTCGGCCGACCCTCCCGGTCCGTCTAACATTGGTGGCCAGCGGCGCGATCCGAATCACCGCATAACGTACAGAGAGTAGCTCACCCCACAACGAACAACAATGTCAACTAAAGAGAGCGGATCAACTGAGAAGTTCCAAATGGAAAAACTCGAGGAATACAGCCATCGTGAACTAAAGCAGTTCTGCATCGAACTAGGTATCGCTACCACCGGACTAAGTACCAAGGACGATTTTAAGCATGCCCTAGAATCTTGGGCAGAGACCGGGGATGTCGAAGCCCCGGAGCAAAGCACCGCGAAAAATACCAGCACGGGCCCTGAGGGGCAAAGAACCAGTCTCTCGCAAGACGAGATCCAAGAAAGAGAAAAAGCCCGACTACACGAACTCGAAATGGCCCGACTCAAGATGGACATAGAACTCAAATTGGCCGAGCAAAAAATAAACTTAGAGCACCTTCGCCTCCGAGAAGAAAGAGAGGAGAAACAGAGGCAAAGGGAGCTCGAGGAAAAAAGACTAACGTACGAGCACGAGCGGAACCTAGCCGAGATCAACCTGCGCAAACAGAATAAAGAGTTAGGGGTGCCTGACCGACCGTCCACCCCAGGGACCACGGAGAAAAAAGTGCACATCCCCAAGGATGTGGTCCGAGAATATTTTCGAGAAGACGACATCCAGCAATGGTTTAAGGCCTATGAAATCGCGATGACTGCGCACCGGATCGATAGAGCCGACTGGGGAGCCGGCCTATGGGGCAAATTCCTTAATGAGGGCCGCGATACTCTGTTACAGCTCCCAGACCACCAGATGACCTCCTACGACCATATGAAAGCGGCCCTCCTCGCCCGCTATGGCCTCACGCCCGAGATGTACCGTCAGCGGTTCCGAGACTGCACACGCATTCCAGGTACAACTTGGGTGGACTATGTAACGTACTTTAGCAGAGCCTTCGAAGGCTGGATCAGAGGGAACAACGTCACGACCTACGAGCAGCTGTTCAATCTGATGGTATGGGAGCATCTGTCCAACAATTGCTTCATTGAACTACGCCAACACCTCCTCGACAGCAAGTTAACCGATCCCCGGCAGCTCGCAGCCGAAGCTGACCGGTGGGAGATCACCAGAGTGGGCCGGAATGGGTCCTACGAGCAGAACAGGAACAACAATGGTCACCCCCGACCCAGAGGAGGAGGAGGGGGCCAAGGACGAGGAAGAGACAACACTCCGGCCGCCCCCACTACCAGCACCACCCCCCCGGCCAACCGGGGCAGCACCCCGGCGCGACCGGGATACAGAGCCAATGTTACATGTCACCGATGCCAACGAGTCGGCCACTATGCAAACGACCCAAGCTGCCCGCAGTATCAGAGTCCAAGACCCCGCCAGGTGGCCGCCGCGGCACTAGGGGAAGAACAGATCTCCGAGGAACAAGAAACAGACGAGCAAGAGTATCAAGAGTGGGAGCCAGCAGCCATGACTCTCGCGTGCTTAGGGGGAAGAGACATGGTCCCGCGGGTCCCCCTACCCGCTAACACCCAGAAGTACAGCCAATGGGTGAGCATCAATGGACACCGGGCCGAAGCCCTTCGAGACACCGGGGCCAGTGTGACAGCCGTCCGCTGTCATCTGGTGACCCCAGAACAATATCTACCGAACATTCTCTGCCCTGTGCGATCCGCCGACAACTCAGAGAGTCTGTGTCGGATGGCCTGCGTCCCCTTTGAGTGGGGAGGGGTCTCCGGCATGCTGAAGGTAACGGTCCGAGACGACGCCCCCGTGGACTGCCTCCTCGGAAATGACCTGGAAAGCTCCCCGTGGGCAGCCGTGGAGCGAAAAGAACACTTGGGGATGTTGGGCGTCCCAGACTGGGCGTGCGTCACCACCCGGTCCATGGCCGCCCGTGCCAACCCTCACCCCGAAGAACCAGAATGGCCGGCGCCACCGCCCCCGGTCGCCCCCGCCGAGACCCCCGACCATGGTATCCCCCTCGAACTTGCCCAACCTTCCGACCTTGCTAATCTTGACCAGTGGGCTCAAGAAGGGGGACCCACACAAGAACAATTTCGTCAGGAGCAGGAGACTTGTCCCTCCCTTGAGGGACTCCGACAACAAGCGCTCGCCCAAAGCGCGGGGGATACCTCCGGAACTCATTGGGTCTACTGGGACAATGACCTATTGTACAGCGAGCAACGAATCGCCGAGCTAGGGGCCAACCGAGTACTAGTGGTGCCCCTCCGCTTTAGAGACTTCCTGCTAAATCTGGCCCACGATGTCCCCCTGGCAGGGCACCTGGGACAAGATAAAACCTACAGCCGCCTAGTGACCCACTTCTTCTGGCCAAAAATGAGAAACGATGTGGACACCGGAGACAACCCTCCTATCCGCCACCGGGCCTACCGCGTACCTGATCGGGTACGGGCCTGCATCCAGGCGGAAGTAGCTAAGATGCTCACGCTCGGGGTCATCGAGCCCTCAGACAGTCCATGGGCCAGCCCGGTCGTACTGGTCCCCAAAGCGGCCGCCCCCGGAACCACACCAGAACTCCGGTTCTGTGTCGACTACCGGGGCCTGAATGGCGTCACCAGAACGGACGCACACCCCATCCCCCGGGCAGATGAACTGGTCGACCGAATGGGCGCTGCCCGCTACCTCAGCATCTTCGACCTGACGGCAGGTTATTGGCAGATCGGCCTCACGTCCCGAGCACAAGAACGTTCTGCCTTCTCCACCCCCGATGGCCACTATCATTTTAAGGTCATGCCCTTCGGCATGAAAAATGCCCCAGCGACTTTCCAACGGCTCGTCAACCAGGTCCTGGCGGGGCTCGAAGAGTTCAGCGCCGCCTACCTGGACGACATCGCTGTGTACAGCCACCATTGGACCGAGCACCTCCACCACCTCCAAACAGTACTACAAGCCCTTCAGCGAGCTGGCCTCACGATCAAGGCCAGCAAATGTCAAATTGGACAAGGGTCGGTGACCTACCTCGGACACCAGGTGGGAAGCGGCCTAGTGGCCCCTCTACAGCTGAAGATTGCCGCCATCCAGAACTGGCAACCCCCTATCACTCAAACTGAGGTGCGAGCCTTCCTGGGCCTCACGGGCTACTACCGAAGGTTCGTGAAAGACTATGGTACCATCATGGGGCCTCTCACCGAACTCACATCAAAAAATCAGCCCAAGAAAGTGAACTGGACCCCAGAGTGTCAAGCGGCATTCGAACAGTTAAAGGCCGCCATGTGTTCCGCTCCTGTGCTCCAGGCCCCAGACTACAGCCGGGAGTTCGTCGTCCAGACGGACGCCTCCGACCAGGGCATTGGGGCAGTCCTGTCCCAAGTGAACACCGAAGGCCTTGATCAACCGGTGGCCTTCATCAGCCGGAGACTCCTACCACGGGAACAACGCTGGAGCACCATAGAAAGGGAAGCCTTCGCTGTGGTATGGGCCCTCAAGAAGCTCCGGCCCTACCTTTTTGGCACCCACTTTCGGGTACAGACTGACCACCGACCCCTGCAGTGGTTGATGCATATGCGGGGGGAAAACCCAAAACTGCTACGCTGGTCCATCTCCTTGCAAGGTATGGACTTCACGGTTGAACACCGGCCTGGGTCCGACCACGCCAACGCGGATGGCCTGTCCCGGTTTTTCCGCCTCGACGAAGAGAGTCCCCAAGAGGATGGGTAACTCTCCCCGCCTTCAGCTGGGGGGGACGCATGTTGGACAGGCCACATGACGGGCCGCTCTCCCCCGGCTCGACCAGGCCCGAGCCCAGTCATACAAGCACCACACACCACCATTGTACGTCCTACGTCCCCTCAGGGACACCTGCCCTCGAACATGATCACCTCATGGGCCCGATCCACTGCCGACCCATGCGCTCAGCCTGGGCCGCCATCTTGGACACTTCGTCACGAGGCCGCCTGGCCCCCGATCGACCTCAACCCTGGGCCTAGCCCGGCCTCAGACATTCCGGCACCACCCTCCACCCAGGAGGTGAGCGAGCTACTTGGCAGGTCAATGGGAGAAAGAGGTGTCGATGGCTCTCCCCCGGCCAGTGCCGCTCGCCCATCGCCTCCCCGGGCGCTGGCTCCACCCCCCCGCTGGGTGTCTGGACTCCCTCATCCCGGACCTCCCGACCTCCAAGTGCGAGGGTCCGGACATCAAAGCACGCCAGCCCTATAACTGGGGCCGCTCCAGAGCAGGAAGGCAGTTGTATCTTGGAGTCGAGAGACGTAAAGAGGAACTCACCCTGGACGGACTACTGGCGCTGCCGTAGCTCTGTCCTGTGCACCATCGTCCTGCCTGTTGGCGCTGCCACAGCCGTCGTAACCTTCATCCTTCATCGTCGTCCGGATCTGCTGGCGAGGCCGCGGACCGTTGTAACCGTCATCTGCATCGGGACCTGCTTGGCTTCTCCACGGCCCGTCGACCATCCGTCATCCATCCCGGGACCTGCTTGGCTTCTCCACGGCCCGTCGACCATCCGTCATCCATCCCGGGACCTGCTTGGCTTCTCCACGGCCCGTCGATCATCCTTCGTCCATCTCGGGACCGGCTTGGCTCCTCCACGGCCCGATCAGCAAACACACCGAGCTCGAGGATTGAGAGCTATTTAACTCATTGGCAACTAAGACTGTCCCGCTACCCCTTTTTCCTCAACCAGAGATCAGAACCGAGGGGACCCCGGAGTCCAGACCTCCTTGTATCATATCAACGTAACCTAAGAATTGCCTATAAAGTCTCGTTAACCTTCAATCTTGTGTGGTGTCCGTCTGTGGGGGGGAAGTTACTTATCTGTACAGTCGTTGGAGACGGCTCTCCCTGGAGACCTCTCTCCGTAATCTCGGCCGACCCTCCCGGTCCGTCTAACAGCCATGGTCGGAGGCATCCGTCTGAACGACGAACTCCCGGCTGTAGTCGGGGGCCTGGAGCACAGGGGCGGAACACATGGCGGCTTTCAATTGTTCAAAGGCAGCTTGACACTCTGGGGTCCAGTTGACTTTCTTGGGCTGGTTTTTCGACGTGAGTTCTGTGAGGGGCCCCACTATAGTCCCATAGTCTTTCACGAACCTTCGGTAGTAGCCTGTGAGGCCCAGGAAGGCTCGCACCTCGGTCTGGGTGATGGGGGACTGCCAGGACTGGATGGCGGCAATTTTTAGCTGCAGAGGGGCCACCAGGCC
Organism: Lissotriton vulgaris; assembly: GCF_964263255.1. Lineage (NCBI taxonomy): Eukaryota > Metazoa > Chordata > Amphibia > Caudata > Salamandridae > Lissotriton > Lissotriton vulgaris. The sequence continues at coordinate 46,608 of NW_028254256.1, forward strand.
GCTTCCCACCTGGTGCCCGAGGTAGGTTACAGACTGTAGGAAATGAGACCCCCGGCCGGCCAGGACTTGCACCCCAGCCAGTCAGAGACCACCACTCCTATGTAAAATCGACCCCTGCTCGCCCTCTAGGTAACGCGGCGCGGGCAGCCAGGCCTAACTCGGAGGGCATGTGAAGCATTTGCGCACGCACCCACCAACAACAACATCCCCGACCTCCCACAAAAGGAACTCCACACCATATATATATAAAAATAGTTTCTGTATTAAGCAGGACACATAGGAACATACATTGTACAAGGTGCCAGGGGCACGGGCAGGGGCTACAGGGAAGAAGGTACAGCGCAGGGCCAAGGGACCACTGCTAGGAATCACATACAGGGGACATCTGGTATTCAGAGGGGGGCGAAGGAGGTCAAGGTACACAACATACAGGAGCACCGGTAGAGGTGCAACATAGAATACTTGTAGGGATCACTCTAGCCTTAGTCCATAGCCATCCACAGGCCAGCGGGCCTTTCTAGGGCAAGGGGCCCAGAGTCTCAATGTTCATGGCAGGGAGCCCAGGGCAAACCTAAACGTAGCAGTTACCCACTAAGTGCTGGGCAACTGAGGGACGTCGTGTGGGCCTCGCTGACCCTGGGGACAAGGAGTGCCAACTGGAGGAGCCACTCGGGCTCGAGAACGAGGGGGGCATTGGCACAGTGGAGCCACGCAGGGCTTAAGAGATGATCGGGGCCCAAGGCGGAGCCTCGCCGGGCTCGGGAGTAAAGGGGGCCAAAGGGGGAGCCTCGCCGGGCTCAGAGGAAAGGGGGGCCCAAGGTGGAGCCTCGCCGGGCTCAGAGGAAAAGGGGGGCCCAAGGTGGAGCCTCGCCGGGCTCAGAGGAAAAGGGGGGGCCCAAGGGGGAGCCTCGCCGGGCTCAGAGGTAAGGGGGGCCCCAGGGGGAGCCTCGCTGGGCTCAGGCCATTAGTAGGGCAGGTGGAGTCCCCCCTCGGGGGACTCGGCTTCGTGGGAGGCCCCACGGGCCTCAGGGCACAACCAGGGATTCACTCGAGGGGAGGGGCGGACACCGACAACGTGTCCCGACGCCCCTCCTCTCCATTGCTGGCCGCAGCACTCACCGGGTCAGGTGCGCCGGTCTCCTTTGCTGCGCCAGCCTTCTCCTTGTGCTCCGGGGCTCTCTCTCTCTCGGGGGCCCCGGGGGAGGTCAGCAGCTTTACGGGGGTATCGCAGGAGCGCGGAGTGGGCTCCCGCCGCTCCTGCTTCGTCGTCCTTCTTCGGCCGGCCTCTCTCCTTCTCTTGGGCCGGCAGCCAATCACGGCGCGGCCTGGGGGATGACGCTAGTGGGGAATCCCGGGCCGGCAGCCAATACCAGCGCGGCCCGGGGATGACATCACTAGAGTCCCGGGCGGCGGCGGTGAACTCGGGGGAAATCGACGAGGAGTGGGCTCCCTCGTAAGGCACAAGGGCAGAGAATAAGGCGAGGTAGGCACTCGCTGGGGGGTGTCGAATCCTGGTAGCGCGGTGCAGACGCCGGGTGAGCCCGGCTTGTTGAATATAGCGCTACCAGCGATCGTGCAGGAGGGAAGCACCCCAAAGCGGTAGGGGGCAGGGAACAGCGCTTCCAGGCGCTGGGCAGAAGGGACAGCGCTCCCCCAGCGCTAGATGCGGGTTATCCAAGTCCATCGGTAGTCCAGGACCTCAGGGGGGGCCCAGCAGCGCCGAGAAGGGGGAAAGGGCCATCCTCAGTCCAGGAGTAGGGCAGGGCCCAGGGAGGCACGCCACCCCTGAGCCCCAGCAGCAACAGCTCCGGGTAGATTCAAGTTGAGAACAAGAACAAGTCCAGAGTGTCACAGCACCCTTTTTATACACACATTCTTGGTCTGAAGGGGCAGGCAGGGGGAGAACCAGCTGGAACTGGTTATGGGGGGATTCTTTACACTGGCCAGGCTAGGAACATCAGCCGTACCCCAGGGGGTGGAGCCAGCATTGTCTGGGGAAAACCCAGCCTCATTCATGACACTCAAACCAGACAGTCAATCCACAAGCAGACCCAGGCTCACTCCTCCCCTCACATCAGCATGCTAAACACTCCATTCACCACCGGGGCAGACCCTCCCAGATCCTGGGAGCCAGGCTCACCAGCCAGCCCCGGCCAATCATACTCCAGGCACATATTCCACAAATATGCCAACTTCCAAAAGGGGGACTTCTACACTAGACACACTCATACCTCATATACCGTTGCGCAGCATTCAATCTCACGAGTTCATACATACCAGACTTGACCCTGCACACCCTACGCACCGGGAACTACCGAGGACTCATCCATTCCCCATGCATTCCTATGGAAGGGTAGGTCGCTCTCTCCTCACACTCACTCAGAGGGGAAATCACCCTCCCCAGGTTACATATACCATAAAAACTTCAGGGGCGGACCTGCCAGATGGGCCACGTCCAACACATGCCCCTCCCAGCCCAAACGCCGGGTAGACCAATCACTACCGTGATGGACTTCCCTGCTGCAGGGCGGTAGAACATGGACGTGGCTCGCGCTACCGAGACACCCTCCAGTTCGACGCCTACCTGGGCCGATAGACACACACAGGCTAAAAATCAAGAAAAATAAAAAAATAAAAAAAAATAAGAAAGACATAGGTCCAACCAGGCCACCCCCCTGGCACGCCTTAGTTGTCCGTGACTAGGACCAGGCCCTAGGCCACCCAGATACCACTGGTCCCTGCAAATCCGAAGTGGGGGGTGGTAACCCCGGGCCCACAATAGCCCTTCTCCACTCCCTTTCTCAGGGTAGCCACGACTACCACTGTTCCTTCCACCTAGGGTCCACACCCTCAGGCTTGCCAGAGGTCACGGGCAAGAATGCCCCACCCTACCTCTACTTCTGAGGTTCCGCGTTCTCCCAGGAGAAACACCCTCAGAACACACTTTCCTAACAGTCTTGGAACTTCCTTCCTCCACTGGTCTTCCACCTGGGAACTAAGCGTTCAGCTCTCCCCAAGGCAAGCCGCGGCCGAGCCAGCAGGTCTTCCTTGTCCGGGATACAACTCAACATAAATTCGACAAAACGAGCCGCGGCAGTACTAGCCGGTCTCAAGGTTCAGCTCTCCCCAAGGCAAGCCGCGGCCGAGCCAGCAGGTCTTCCTTGTCTGGGATACAACTAACATGAATTCAACAAAACGAGCCGCGGCCGTGCCAGCAGGTCTCGAGGTTCAGCTCTCCCCAAGGCAAGCCGCGGCCGAGCCAGCAGGTCTTCCTTGTCCGGGATACAACTACCATAACTTTAACAAAACGAGCTGCAGCAGTGCCAGCAGGTCTCAAGGTTCAGCTCTCCCCAAGGCAAGCCGCGGCCGAGCCAGCAGGTCTTCCTTGTCCGGGATACAACTTAACATAAATTCAGCCAGGGCGACACCTGACGCCTAAACCACATTCAGTGGGGTACGGAACGCATGATGCATCAAACACAATTAGCATCAGGATAAGGAAGGACAAGATTAACGTTGATTCAGCAAGCTCCCCATCCCAGAGAACTTATACTCCATTACTCAGCATACCTCAACATTCATGCACATACCGTTCCCTAGACTGGTAGGACAGTTTTCCACCGCCCCTGATTCCTCAGCCTGACCCTCGGGGCACAGGTACCATTACTCTAGGGCGGGGACAAGGACCATACATATTTGAACTCAATTTTGCAACCACCACTGGATCCCACCCTTCTGGTGAATCCAGAAAACCATATTACACTAGGGAGATGATTTACCCTCCCAAGCTAGGGACACCTAACTCTCAGCATACATGTACATTTTTTTCTACAGAACAGATATTTAAGTAACCCTTAAAACTTTTCCACAGGACGGGTATTTCTAACAATCTTTAACATTTTTCACAGACATTTTTTTAGCAACCTGACCTGACCCTATGTGGCACAGGTATCATTATTCTAAGGAATGGACAGGGACCATATACATTGAACATAATTATGCTGCCACCACTGGATCCCACCCTTCTGGTGAATCCAGAAAACCATATTACACTAGGGAGATGATTTACCCTCCCAAGCTAGGGACACCTAACTCTCAGCATACATGTACATTTTTTTCTACAGAACAGATATTTAAGTAACCCTTAAAACTTTCCACAGGACGGGTATTTCTAACAATCTTTAACATTTTTCATAGACATTTTTTAGCAACCTGACCTGACCCTATGTGGCACAGGTATCATTATTCTAAGGAATGGACAGGGACCATATACATTGAACATAATTATGCTGCCACCACTGGATCCCACCCTTCCGGTGAGTCCAGAAAACACATTGTACTAGGGAGTTGATCTACCCTCCCTAGCTAGGGCCATCTAACCAGAACACATCTTTCATAGGACGGACATTTACGTAAACTCTTAAAACAATAATCTCTTTTCTTTGCGACCATTTACAATACAGAGTTTTGTAGGGAGGCCAGTTATCATTGTGGTACTGCGCAAACACAAGTCCGGATCCCACCGCTAGCCACCAGTGTAGGAAATGAGACCCCCGGCCGGCCAGGACTTGCACCCCAGCCAGTCAGAGACCACCACTCCTATGTAAAATCGACCCCTGCTCGCCCTCTAGGTAACGCGGCGCGGGCAGCCAGGCCTAACTCGGAGGGCATGTGAAGCATTTGCGCACGCACCCACCAACAACAACATCCCCGACCTCCCACAAAAGGAACTCCACACCATATATATATAAAAATAGTTTCTGTATTAAGCAGGACACATAGGAACATACATTGTACAAGGTGCCAGGGGCACGGGCAGGGGCTACAGGGAAGAAGGTACAGCGCAGGGCCAAGGGACCACTGCTAGGAATCACATACAGGGGACATCTGGTATTCAGAGGGGGGCGAAGGAGGTCAAGGTACACAACATACAGGAGCACCGGTAGAGGTGCAACATAGAATACTTGTAGGGATCACTCTAGCCTTAGTCCATAGCCATCCACAGGCCAGCGGGCCTTTCTAGGGCAAGGGGCCCAGAGTCTCAATGTTCATGGCAGGGAGCCCAGGGCAAACCTAAACGTAGCAGTTACCCACTAAGTGCTGGGCAACTGAGGGACGTCGTGTGGGCCTCGCTGACCCTGGGGACAAGGAGTGCCAACTGGAGGAGCCACTCGGGCTCGAGAACGAGGGGGGCATTGGCACAGTGGAGCCACGCAGGGCTTAAGAGATGATCGGGGCCCAAGGCGGAGCCTCGCCGGGCTCGGGAGTAAAGGGGGCCAAAGGGGGAGCCTCGCCGGGCTCAGAGGAAAGGGGGGCCCAAGGTGGAGCCTCGCCGGGCTCAGAGGAAAAGGGGGGCCCAAGGTGGAGCCTCGCCGGGCTCAGAGGAAAAGGGGGGGCCCAAGGGGGAGCCTCGCCGGGCTCAGAGGTAAGGGGGGCCCCAGGGGGAGCCTCGCTGGGCTCAGGCCATTAGTAGGGCAGGTGGAGTCCCCCCTCGGGGGACTCGGCTTCGTGGGAGGCCCCACGGGCCTCAGGGCACAACCAGGGATTCACTCGAGGGGAGGGGCGGACACCGACAACGTGTCCCGACGCCCCTCCTCTCCATTGCTGGCCGCAGCACTCACCGGGTCAGGTGCGCCGGTCTCCTTTGCTGCGCCAGCCTTCTCCTTGTGCTCCGGGGCTCTCTCTCTCTCGGGGGCCCCGGGGGAGGTCAGCAGCTTTACGGGGGTATCGCAGGAGCGCGGAGTGGGCTCCCGCCGCTCCTGCTTCGTCGTCCTTCTTCGGCCGGCCTCTCTCCTTCTCTTGGGCCGGCAGCCAATCACGGCGCGGCCTGGGGGATGACGCTAGTGGGGAATCCCGGGCCGGCAGCCAATACCAGCGCGGCCCGGGGATGACATCACTAGAGTCCCGGGCGGCGGCGGTGAACTCGGGGGAAATCGACGAGGAGTGGGCTCCCTCGTAAGGCACAAGGGCAGAGAATAAGGCGAGGTAGGCACTCGCTGGGGGGTGTCGAATCCTGGTAGCGCGGTGCAGACGCCGGGTGAGCCCGGCTTGTTGAATATAGCGCTACCAGCGATCGTGCAGGAGGGAAGCACCCCAAAGCGGTAGGGGGCAGGGAACAGCGCTTCCAGGCGCTGGGCAGAAGGGACAGCGCTCCCCCAGCGCTAGATGCGGGTTATCCAAGTCCATCGGTAGTCCAGGACCTCAGGGGGGGCCCAGCAGCGCCGAGAAGGGGGAAAGGGCCATCCTCAGTCCAGGAGTAGGGCAGGGCCCAGGGAGGCACGCCACCCCTGAGCCCCAGCAGCAACAGCTCCGGGTAGATTCAAGTTGAGAACAAGAACAAGTCCAGAGTGTCACAGCACCCTTTTTATACACACATTCTTGGTCTGAAGGGGCAGGCAGGGGGAGAACCAGCTGGAACTGGTTATGGGGGGATTCTTTACACTGGCCAGGCTAGGAACATCAGCCGTACCCCAGGGGGTGGAGCCAGCATTGTCTGGGGAAAACCCAGCCTCATTCATGACACTCAAACCAGACAGTCAATCCACAAGCAGACCCAGGCTCACTCCTCCCCTCACATCAGCATGCTAAACACTCCATTCACCACCGGGGCAGACCCTCCCAGATCCTGGGAGCCAGGCTCACCAGCCAGCCCCGGCCAATCATACTCCAGGCACATATTCCACAAATATGCCAACTTCCAAAAGGGGGACTTCTACACTAGACACACTCATACCTCATATACCGTTGCGCAGCATTCAATCTCACGAGTTCATACATACCAGACTTGACCCTGCACACCCTACGCACCGGGAACTACCGAGGACTCATCCATTCCCCATGCATTCCTATGGAAGGGTAGGTCGCTCTCTCCTCACACTCACTCAGAGGGGAAATCACCCTCCCCAGGTTACATATACCATAAAAACTTCAGGGGCGGACCTGCCAGATGGGCCACGTCCAACACAGACCCTTGCCCAATTTGACATTTGCTGGCCTTGATCGTGAGGCCAGCCCGCTGTAGGGCTTGCAGCACTGCTCGGAGGTGGTGGAGGTGCTCGGACCAATGGTGGCTGTACACAGCGATGTCGTCTAGGTAGGCGGCGCTGAATCCTTCGAGCCCCGCCAGGACCTGATTGACGAGCCGTTGGAATGTCGCTGGGGCGTTCTTCATGCCGAAGGGCATGACTGTGAAATGGTAATGGCCATCGGGTGTGGAAAAGGCAGAACGTTTTTGCGCCCGGGGTGTGAGGCCGATCTGCCAGTAGCCCGCCGTCAGGTCGAAGATACTGAGGTAGCGGGCAGCTCCCATGCGGTCGATCAGTTCATCTGCCCGGGGGATGGGATGTGCGTCCGTTCGGGTGACCGCATTCAAGCCCCGGTAGTCGACGCAGAACCGGAGTTCTGGTGTGGTGCCGGGGGCAGCTGCTTTGGGGACCAGTACTACAGGGCTGGCCCAGGGGCTGTCTGAGGCCTCGATGACCCCGAGTGTGAGCATCTTGGCTATTTCTTCCTGGATGCATGCCCGTACCCGATCTGGCACGCGGTAGGCCCGGTGGCGGATAGGGGGGCTGTCCCCCGTGTCCACATCGTGCACACACCAGGAAGTGACACCTGGGGTGAGGGAGAACAGGCTGGCGAACTGTGATAGGAGGACTTGACATTCCTGGCGTTGCTCTCTGGTGAGGGCCTCCGAGAGTCGGACCCCATCCACGGAGCCGTCTTGCTCCCGAGTCCGTAGGAGGTCAGGGAGGGGCTCGGAGTCTTCTTCAGCCCCAGTGTCTGTGGCCATCAGGAGGCTGAGTTCTGTACGCACAAAGTGGGGCTTTAGTCTGTTAGCGTGGAGGACCCGGAGTGGGTTCCGGGAGGATTCCATGTCGATGAGATAGGTGGCAGGACCCTTGCGCTCGATTACTTTGAAGGGCCCCGTCCATTTGTCTTGTAGGGCGCATGGTTCGGTGGGGGACATCACCCATACCTGTTGGCCAGGTTCAAATTCAATGGATGAGGCATTCCGGTCATACCACTTTTTCATGTCCTCTTGACTGGCCTCTAGGTTGGCTTTTGCCAGTTCCCGGAACCGCCGGGTCTGGTTGCGGAGGGTTAAGAGATACCGGAAGACATCTGGAGGGTTCTTTAACGGAGGCAACTCCCAGCCTTCTTTGACTAGGCTGAGCGGCCCCCGCACTGGGTGTCCATATAGCAGTTCAAATGGGCTGAAGCCCAGGGATTTCTGGGGGACCTCTCGATAAGCGAAGAGGAGGCACGGCAGCAGCACATCCCACTGGCGACGGAGGGGCTCTTCCAACCCCCCGATCATCCCCTTTAGCGTGCGGTTGAACCGCTCAACGAGTCCGTTCCCTTGAGGGTGATAGGGGGTCGTGAATCGGTAGGTGACCCCGCACTGTTGCCAGAGGGATTTTGTTGGACAGGCCACATGAAGGGCCGCTCTCCCCCGGCCCAACCAGGCCTGAGCCCAGTCCCGCAAGTACCACACACCACCATTGCACGTCCTCCGTCCCCTCAGGGACCCCTGCCCTCGAGCCTGCCGACCTCGTGGGTCCGATCCACTGCCGGCCCACGCGCCCAGCCTGGGGCGCCATCTTGGACACTCCACCACGAGGCCACCTGGCCCCCGATCGACCTCAACCCTGGGCCTGGCCCGGCCTCAGACATTCCGGCACCACCCTCCACCCAGGAGGTGAGCGGGCTACTTGGCAAGTCAATGGGAGAAAGAGGTGCCGATGGCTCTCCCCCACCAAGTGCCGCTCGCCCATCGCCTCCCCGGGCGCGGGCTCCACCCCCCTGCTGGGTGTCTGGACTCCCCCATCCCGGACCTCCCGACCTCCAAGTGCGAGGGTCCGGACATCAAAGCGCGCCAGCCCTATAACTGGGGCAGCTCCAGAGCAGGAAGGCAGTTGTATCTTGGAGTCGAGAGACGTAAAGAGGAACTCATCCTGGACGGACTACTGGCGCTGCCATAGCTCTGTCCTGTGCACCATCGTCCTGCCTGTTGGCGCTGCCACAGCCGTCGTAACCTTCATCCTTCATCGTCGTCGGGATCTGCTGGCGTGGCCGCGGACCGTTGTAACCGTCATCTTCCACCGGGACCTGCAGGCTCCGCCGCGGACCGTCGTCCTTCCTTCATCCATCTCGGGACCTGCTTGGCTCCTCCACGGCCCGATCATCTAGAACGCCGAGCTCGAGGATTGAGAGCTATTTTGTACTCATTGGTAACTAAGACTGTCCCGCTACCCCTTTCCTAAACCAGAGACTAGAACCGAGGGGACCCCTGAGTCCAGACCTCCTTGTATCCATCATCGTAACCTAAGAATTGCATATAAAGTCTCGTTAACCTTCAACCTTGTGTGGTGTCCGTCTGTGGGGGGGGAAGTTACTTATCTGTACAGTCGTTGGAGACGGCTCTCCCTGGAGACCTCTCCCCGTAACCTCGGCCGACCCTCCCGGTCCGTCTAACATTGGTGGCCAGCGGCGCGATCCGAATCACCGCATAAACGTACAGAGAGTAGCTCACCCCACGACGAAGTCACAATGACCACGAAAGAGAGCGGATCAACCGAGAAATTCCAAATGGAAAAATTGGAGGAGTACAACCATCGTGAACTTAAACAATTCTGCATCGAACTGGGTATCGCTACCACCGGACTGAGTACCAAGGACGATTTTAAGCATGCCCTAGAATCTTGGGCAGAAACCGGGGCTGCCGGAACCCCTGATCAAAGCACCGTAGAAAAAACGACCACGGCCCCGGAAGGGCAAAGAACGGGTCTCTCGCAAGGCGAGATCCAGGAAAGAGAAAGGACCCGACTACACGAACTAGAAATGGCCCGACTTAAAATGGACGTTGAACTTAAGTTGGCCGAACAAAAAATCAACTTAGAGCACCTGCGTCTCCGAGAAGAAAGAGAGGAGAAACAGAGATAAAGGGAGCTCGAGGAAAAAAAACTAGCGTACGAACACGAACGAAACCTAGCCGAGATCAACCTACGCAAGCAGAATAAAGAAGCAGGGGTGCCCGAGCGACCCCCCACCCCAGGGGCCACAGACAAACAGGTACACATCCCCAAGGATGTTGTCCGAGAATACTTCAGAGAGGACGACATCCAGCAATGGTTTAAAGCCTATGAAATCGCTATGACTGCACACCGGATCGATAGAAGCGACTGGGGAGCCGGTCTCTGGGGAAGATTCCTCAATGAGGGCCGCGACACCCTACTACAGCTCCCGGACCACCAGATGACCTCCTACGACCATATGAAAGCGGCCCTCCTCACCCGCTATGGTCTCACACCCGAGATGTACCGTCAGAGGTTCCGAGACTGCACCCGCATCCCGGGTACAACTTGGGTGGACTATGTAACATACTTTAGCCGAGCCTTCGAGGGCTGGATCCGAGGAAGCAACGTCACGACCTACGAGCAACTATTTAACCTGATGGTATGGGAGCATCTGTCGAACAATTGCTTCATTGAACTCCGCCAACACCTCCTCGACAGCAAGTTAACGGATCCCCGGCAGCTCGCAGCCGAAGCTGACCGGTGGGAGATCACCAGAGTGGGCCGGAATGGGTCCTACGAACAGAACCGGAACAACAATGGTCAGCACCGACCCAGAGGAGGAGGAGGGGGCCAAGGGCGAGGAAGAGACAACGCCCCGGTCGCCCCCGCTACCAACACCACCCCCCCGGCCAACCGGGGCAGCACCCCAGCGCGACCGGGGTACAGAGCCAATGTCACGTGTCACCGATGTCAACGAGTCGGCCACTATGCGAACGACCCAAACTGCCCGCAGTACCAGAGCCCAAGACCCCGCCAAGTGGCCGCTGCAGCCCTAGGGGAAGAACAGATCTCCGAGGAACAGGAAGAGTACGAACAAGAGCACCAAGAGTGGGAGCCAGCCGCCATGACTCTAGCCTGCTTAGGGGGGAAAGACATGGTCCCGCGGGTCCCCCTACCCGCTAACACCCAGAAGTACAGCCAATGGGTGAGCATCAATGGACACCAGGCCGAAGCCCTTCGTGACACCGGGGCCAGTGTAACAGCCGTCCGCTGTCACCTGGTGGCCCCAGAACAGTATCTACCGAACATTCTCTGCCCTGTACGATCAGCCGATAACTCGGAGAGCCTGTGTCGGATGGCCTGCGTCCCCTTCGAATGGGGGGGGGTCTCCGGCATGTTGAAAGTGACGGTCCGAGACGATGCCCCCGTAGACTGCCTCCTGGGCAATGACCTGGAAAGCTCTCCATGGGCCGCCGTGGAGCGAAAGGAACACCTGGGGATGTTGGGCGTCCCAGACTGGGCGTGCGTCACCACCCGTTCCATGGCCGCCCGTGCCAACCACCAGCCAGAAGAACCCGAATGGCCGGCGCCACCGCCTCCGGTCGCCCCGGCCGAAAACACCGACCGTAACATTCCCGCCGAACCAGCTCAACCTACCGACCTCGCTAACCTCGACCAGTGGCCTCAAGAAGGGGGGCCCACGCAAGAACAATTTCGCAAAGAACAGAAGACCTGTCCCTCCCTCGAGGGACTCCGCCAGCAAGCGCTCGCCCAAAGCGCAGGGGATACCCCCGGAGCTCATTGGGTCTACTGGGACAATGATCTGCTGTACAGCGAGCAAAGAATCGCCGAGCTGGGGAGCAACCGAGTACTAGTGGTACCCCTCCGTTTCAGAGACTTCCTGTTAAACCTGGCCCACGATGTCCCCCTGGCAGGACATCTGGGACAAGATAAAACCTACAGTCGCCTAGTGACCCACTTCTTCTGGCCCAAAATGAGAAACGATGTGCACCAGCATTGCCGATCTTGCCCCACGTGCCAAGCCAGTGGGAAGAGCGGCCGCAAACTAAAGGCTCCCCTGCAACCTTTTCCCGTGGTCACTACCCCGTTTGAGAGAGTCGGAATAGACATTGTGGGGCCCTTGGACCCACGCACAAAACAAGGCCATCGATTCATCCTGGTGCTAGTGGACCACGCCACCCGCTACCCTGAGGCTGTTCCTCTGCGAACTGTGACAGCCCCGGTGGTCGGCCGGGCCCTGATGGGGATCTTCTCCCGTGTGGGCTTCCCCCGAGAAGTCATCAGCGACAGAGGCACGAACTTTATTTCCAAATACATGAAGTCCCTCTGGCAACAGTGCGGGGTCACCTACAGATTCACAACCCCCTATCACCCTCAAGGGAACGGACTCGTTGAGCGGTTCAACCGCACGCTAAAGGGAATGATCGGGGGGTTGGAAGAGCCCCTCCGTCGCCAGTGGGATGTGCTGCTGCCGTGCCTCCTCTTCGCGTATCGAGAAGTCCCCCAGAAATCCCTGGGCTTCAGCCCATTTGAGCTGCTATATGGACACCCAGTGCGAGGGCCGCTCAGTCTCGTCAAAGAAGGCTGGGAGATGCCTCCGCTAAAGAACCCTCCAGATGTCTTCCGGTACCTCCTCACCCTCCGCAACCAGACCCGGCGGTTCAGAGAACTAGCGAAGGCCAACCTAGAGGCCAGTCAAGAGGACATGAAAAAATGGTATGACCAGAACGCCTCATCCATTGAATTCGAACCTGGCCAACAGGTATGGGTGATGTCCCCCACTGAGCCATGCGCCCTGCAAGACAAATGGACGGGGCCCTTCAAGGTAATAGAGCGCAAGGGTCCTGCCACTTATCTCATCGACATGGAATCCTCCCGGAACCCTCTCCGGGTCCTCCACGCTAACAGACTAAAGCCCCACTTTGTGCGAACAGAGCTCAGCCTCCTGATGGCCACAGACACTGGGGTTGAAGAAGACTCCGAGCCTCTCCCTGACCTCCTACGGACTCAAGAGCAAGACGGCTCCGTGGATGGGGTCCGGCTCTCAGAGGCCCTCACCAGAGAACAACGCCAGGAGTGTCAAGCCCTCCTATCACAGTTCGCCAGCCTGTTCTCCCTCACCCCGGGTGTCACTTCCTGGTGTGTGCACGATGTGGATACCGGGGACAGCCCCTGTTAGACGGACCGGGAGGGTCGGCCGAGATTACGGAGAGAGGTCTCCAGGGAGAGCCGTCTCCAACGACTGTACAGATAAGTAACTTCCCCCCCACAGACGGACACCACACAAGATTGAAGGTTAACGAGACTTTATAGGCAATTCTTAGGTTACGTTGATATGATACAAGGAGGTCTGGACTCAGGGGTCCCCTCGGTTCTGATCTCTGGTTGAGGAAAAAGGGGTAGCGGGACAGTCTTAGTTGCCAATGAGTTAAATAGCTCTCAATCCTCGAGCTCGGTGTGTTTGCTGATCGGGCCGTGGAGGAGCCAAGCCGGTCCCGAGATGGACGAAGGATGATCGACGGGCCGTGGAGAAGCCAAGCAGGTCCCGGGATGGATGACGGATGGTCGACGGGCCGTGGAGAAGCCAAGCAGGTCCCGGGATGGATGACGGATGGTCGACGGGCCGTGGAGAAGCCAAGCAGGTCCCGATGCAGATGACGGTTACAACGGTCCGCGGCCTCGCCAGCAGATCCGGACGACGATGAAGGATGAAGGTTACGACGGCTGTGGCAGCGCCAACAGGCAGGACGATGGTGCACAGGACAGAGCTACGGCAGCGCCAGTAGTCCGTCCAGGGTGAGTTCCTCTTTACGTCTCTCGACTCCAAGATACAACTGCCTTCCTGCTCTGGAGCGGCCCCAGTTATAGGGCTGGCGTGCTTTGATGTCCGGACCCTCGCACTTGGAGGTCGGGAGGTCCGGGATGAGGGAGTCCAGACACCCAGCGGGGGGGGTGGAGCCAGCGCCCGGGGAGGCGATGGGCGAGCGGCACTGGCCGGGGGAGAGCCATCGACACCTCTTTCTCCCATTGACCTGCCAAGTAGCTCGCTCACCTCCTGGGTGGAGGGTGGTGCCGGAATGTCTGAGGCCGGGCTAGGCCCAGGGTTGAGGTCGATCGGGGGCCAGGCGGCCTCGTGACGAAGTGTCCAAGATGGCGGCCCAGGCTGAGCGCATGGGTCGGCAGCGGATCGGGCCCATGAGGTGATCATGTTCGAGGGCAGGTGTCCCTGAGGGGACGTAGGACGTACAATGGTGGTGTGTGGTGCTTGTATGACTGGGCTCGGGCCTGGTCGAGCCGGGGGAGAGCGGCCCGTCATGTGGCCTGTCCAACATGCGTCCCCCCCAGCTGAAGGCGGGGAGAGTTACCCATCCTCTTGGGGACTCTCTTCGTCGAGGCGGAAAAACCGGGACAGGCCATCCGCGTTGGCGTGGTCGGACCCAGGCCGGTGTTCAACCGTGAAGTCCATACCTTGCAAGGAGATGGACCAGCGTAGCAGTTTTGGGTTTTCCCCCCGCATATGCATCAACCACTGCAGGGGTCGGTGGTCAGTCTGTACCCGAAAGTGGGTGCCAAAAAGGTAGGGCCGGAGCTTCTTGAGGGCCCATACCACAGCGAAGGCTTCCCTTTCTATGGTGCTCCAGCGTTGTTCCCGTGGTAGGAGTCTCCGGCTGATGAAGGCCACCGGTTGATCAAGGCCTTCGGTGTTCACTTGGGACAGGACTGCCCCAATGCCCTGGTCGGAGGCGTCCGTCTGGACGACGAACTCCCGGCTGTAGTCTGGGGCCTGGAGCACAGGAGCGGAACACATGGCGGCCTTTAACTGTTCGAATGCCGCTTGACACTCTGGGGTCCAGTTCACTTTCTTGGGCTGATTTTTTGATGTGAGTTCGGTGAGAGGCCCCACGATGGTACCATAGTCTTTCACGAACCTTCGGTAGTAGCCCGTGAGGCCCAGGAAGGCTCGCACCTCAGTTTGAGTGATAGGGGGTTGCCAGTTCTGGATGGCGGCAATCTTCAGCTGTAGAGGGGCCACTAGGCCGCTTCCCACCTGGTGTCCGAGGTAGGTCACCGACCCTTGTCCAATTTGACATTTGCTGGCCTTGATCGTGAGGCCAGCTCGCTGAAGGGCTTGTAGTACTGTTTGGAGGTGGTGGAGGTGCTCGGTCCAATGGTGGCTGTACACAGCGATGTCGTCCAGGTAGGCGGCGCTGAACTCTTCGAGCCCCGCCAGGACCTGGTTGACGAGCCGTTGGAAAGTCGCTGGGGCATTTTTCATGCCGAAGGGCATGACCTTAAAATGATAGTGGCCATCGGGGGTGGAGAAGGCAGAACGTTCTTGTGCTCGGGACGTGAGGCCGATCTGCCAATAACCTGCCGTCAGGTCGAAGATGCTGAGGTAGCGGGCAGCGCCCATTCGGTCGACCAGTTCATCTGCCCGGGGGATGGGGTGTGCGTCCGTTCTGGTGACGCCATTCAGGCCCCGGTAGTCGACACAGAACCGGAGTTCTGGTGTGGTTCCGGGGGCGGCCGCTTTGGGGACCAGTACGACCGGGCTGGCCCATGGACTGTCTGAGGGCTCGATGACCCCGAGCGTGAGCATCTTAGCTACTTCCGCCTGGATGCAGGCCCGTACCCGATCAGGTACGCGGTAGGCCCGGTGGCGGATAGGAGGGTTGTCTCCGGTGTCCACATCGTTTCTCATTTTTGGCCAGAAGAAGTGGGTCACTAGGCGGCTGTAGGTTTTATCTTGTCCCAGGTGCCCTGCCAGGGGGACATCGTGGGCCAGATTTAGCAGGAAGTCTCTAAAGCGGAGGGGCACCACTAGTACTCGGTTGGCCCCTAGCTCGGCGATTCGTTGCTCGCTGTACAATAGGTCATTGTCCCAGTAGACCCAATGAGTTCCGGAGGTATCCCCCGCGCTTTGGGCGAGCGCTTGTTGTCGGAGTCCCTCAAGGGAGGGACAAGTCTCCTGCTCCTGACGAAATTGTTCTTGTGTGGGTCCCCCTTCTTGAGCCCACTGGTCAAGATTAGCAAGGTCGGAAGGTTGGGCAAGTTCGAGGGGGATACCATGGTCCGGGGTCTCGGCGGGGGCGACCGGGGGCGGTGGCGCCGGCCATTCTGGTTCTTCGGGGTGAGGGTTGGCACGGGCGGCCATGGACCGGGTGGTGACGCACGCCCAGTCTGGGACGCCCAACATCCCCAAGTGTTCTTTTCGCTCCACGGCTGCCCACGGGGAGCTTTCCAGGTCATTTCCGAGGAGGCAGTCCACGGGGGCGTCGTCTCGGACCGTTACCTTCAGCATGCCGGAGACCCCTCCCCACTCAAAGGGGACGCAGGCCATCCGACACAGACTCTCTGAGTTGTCGGCGGATCGCACAGGGCAGAGAATGTTCGGTAGATATTGTTCTGGGGTCACCAGATGACAGCGGACGGCTGTCACACTGGCCCCGGTGTCTCGAAGGGCTTCGGCCCGGTGTCCATTGATGCTCACCCATTGGCTGTACTTCTGGGTGTTAGCGGGTAGGGGGACCCGCGGGACCATGTCTCTTCCCCCTAAGCACGCGAGAGTCATGGCTGCTGGCTCCCACTCTTGATACTCTTGCTCGTCTGTTTCTTGTTCCTCGGAGATCTGTTCTTCCCCTAGTGCCGCGGCGGCCACCTGGCGGGGTCTTGGACTCTGATACTGCGGGCAGCTTGGGTCGTTTGCATAGTGGCCGACTCGTTGGCATCGGTGACATGTAACATTGGCTCTGTATCCCGGTCGCGCCGGGGTGCTGCCCCGGTTGGCCGGGGGGGTGGTGCTGGTAGTGGGGGCGGCCGGAGTGTTGTCTCTTCCTCGTCCTTGGCCCCCTCCTCCTCCTCTGGGTCGGGGGTGACCATTGTTGTTCCTGTTCTGCTCGTAGAACCCATTCCGGCCCACTCTGGTGATCTCCCACCGGTCAGCTTCGGCTGCGAGCTGCCGGGGATCGGTTAACTTGCTGTCGAGGAGGTGTTGGCGTAGTTCAATGAAGCAATTGTTGGACAGATGCTCCCATACCATCAGATTGAACAGCTGCTCGTAGGTCGTGACGTTGTTCCCTCTGATCCAGCCTTCGAAGGCTCTGCTAAAGTACGTTACATAGTCCACCCAAGTTGTACCTGGAATGCGTGTGCAGTCTCGGAACCGCTGACGGTACATCTCGGGCGTGAGGCCATAGCGGGTGAGGAGGGCCGCTTTCATATGGTCGTAGGAGGTCATCTGGTGGTCTGGGAGCTGTAACAGAGTATCGCGGCCCTCATTAAGGAATTTGCCCCATAGGCCGGCTCCCCAGTCGGCTCTATCGATCCGGTGCGCAGTCATCGCGATTTCATAGGCCTTAAACCATTGCTGGATGTCGTCTTCTCGAAAATATTCTCGGACCACATCCTTGGGGATGTGCACTTTTTTCTCCGTGGTCCCTGGGGTGGACGGTCGGTCAGGCACCCCTAACTCTTTATTCTGTTTGCGCAGGTTGATCTCGGCTAGGTTCCGCTCGTGCTCGTACGTTAGTCTTTTTTCCTCGAGCTCCCTTTGCCTCTGTTTCTCCTCTCTTTCTTCTCGGAGGCGAAGGTGCTCTAAGTTTATTTTTTGCTCGGCCAATTTGAGTTCTATGTCCATCTTGAGTCGGGCCATTTCGAGTTCGTGTAGTCGGGCTTTTTCTCTTTCTTGGATCTCGTCTTGCGAGAGACTGGTTCTTTGCCCCTCAGGGCCCGTGCTGGTATTTTTCGCGGTGCTTTGCTCCGGGGCTTCGACATCCCCGGTCTCTGCCCAAGATTCTAGGGCATGCTTAAAATCGTCCTTGGTACTTAGTCCGGTGGTAGCGATACCTAGTTCGATGCAGAACTGCTTTAGTTCACGATGGCTGTATTCCTCGAGTTTTTCCATTTGGAACTTCTCAGTTGATCCGCTCTCTTTAGTTGACATTGTTGTTCGTTGTGGGGTGAGCTACTCTCTGTACGTTATGCGGTGATTCGGATCGCGCCGCTGGCCACCAATGTTAGACGGACCGGGAGGGTCGGCCGAGATTACGGAGAGAGGTCTCCAGGGAGAGCCGTCTCCAACGACTGTACAGATAAGTAACTTCCCCCCCACAGACGGACACCACACAAGATTGAAGGTTAACGAGACTTTATAGGCAATTCTTAGGTTACGTTGATATGATACAAGGAGGTCTGGACTCAGGGGTCCCCTCGGTTCTGATCTCTGGTTGAGGAAAAAGGGGTAGCGGGACAGTCTTAGTTGCCAATGAGTTAAATAGCTCTCAATCCTCGAGCTCGGTGTGTTTGCTGATCGGGCCGTGGAGGAGCCAAGCCGGTCCCGAGATGGACGAAGGATGATCGACGGGCCGTGGAGAAGCCAAGCAGGTCCCGGGATGGATGACGGATGGTCGACGGGCCGTGGAGAAGCCAAGCAGGTCCCGGGATGGATGACGGATGGTCGACGGGCCGTGGAGAAGCCAAGCAGGTCCCGATGCAGATGACGGTTACAACGGTCCGCGGCCTCGCCAGCAGATCCGGACGACGATGAAGGATGAAGGTTACGACGGCTGTGGCAGCGCCAACAGGCAGGACGATGGTGCACAGGACAGAGCTACGGCAGCGCCAGTAGTCCGTCCAGGGTGAGTTCCTCTTTACGTCTCTCGACTCCAAGATACAACTGCCTTCCTGCTCTGGAGCGGCCCCAGTTATAGGGCTGGCGTGCTTTGATGTCCGGACCCTCGCACTTGGAGGTCGGGAGGTCCGGGATGAGGGAGTCCAGACACCCAGCGGGGGGGGTGGAGCCAGCGCCCGGGGAGGCGATGGGCGAGCGGCACTGGCCGGGGGAGAGCCATCGACACCTCTTTCTCCCATTGACCTGCCAAGTAGCTCGCTCACCTCCTGGGTGGAGGGTGGTGCCGGAATGTCTGAGGCCGGGCTAGGCCCAGGGTTGAGGTCGATCGGGGGCCAGGCGGCCTCGTGACGAAGTGTCCAAGATGGCGGCCCAGGCTGAGCGCATGGGTCGGCAGTGGATCGGGCCCATGAGGTGATCATGTTCGAGGGCAGGTGTCCCTGAGGGGACGTAGGACGTACAATGGTGGTGTGTGGTGCTTGTATGACTGGGCTCGGGCCTGGTCGAGCCGGGGGAGAGCGGCCCGTCATGTGGCCTGTCCAACAGCCCCCCTATCCGCCACCGGGCCTACCGCGTGCCAGACCGGGTACGGGCCTGCATCCAGGAAGAAATAGCCAAGATGCTCACGATCGGGGTCATCGAGCCCTCAGACAGTCCCTGGGCCAGCCCTGTCGTACTGGTCCCCAAAGCAGCTGCCCCCGGCACCACGCCAGAACTCCGGTTCTGCGTCGACTACCGGGGCTTGAATGCGGTCACCAGAACAGACGCGCACCCCATCCCCCGGGCAGATGAACTAGTCGACCGAATGGGAGCTGCCCGCTACCTCAGCATCTTCGACCTGACAGCAGGCTATTGGCAGATCGGCCTCACACCCCGGGCGCAAGAACGTTCTGCCTTCTCCACCCCCGATGGCCATTACCATTTCACGGTCATGCCCTTCGGCATGAAGAATGCCCCAGCAACATTCCAACGGCTCGTCAATCAGGTCCTAGCGGGGCTCGAAGGATTCAGCGCCGCCTACCTAGACGACATCGCTGTATACAGCCACCATTGGACCGAGCACCTCCACCACCTCCGAGCAGTGCTGCAAGCCCTTCAGCGAGCTGGCCTCACGATCAAGGCCAGCAAGTGTCAAATTGGGCAAGGGTCTGTAACCTACCTCGGACACCAGGTGGGAAGCGGCCTAGTGGCCCCGCTACAGCTGAAAATTGCCGCCATCCAGGCCTGGCAGCCCCCCATCACCCAAACCGAGGTACGAGCCTTCCTGGGCCTCACGGGCTACTACCGAAGGTTCGTAAAAGACTATGGTACCATAGTGGGGCCCCTCACAGAACTCACGTCAAAGAACCAACCCAAGAAAGTCACCTGGACCCCAGAGTGTCAAACTGCATTTGAACAATTAAAGGCCGCCATGTGTTCCGCCCCTGTGCTCCAGGCCCCAGACTACAGCCGGGAGTTCGTCGTCCAAACGGACGCCTCCGACCAGGGCATTGGGGCAGTCCTGTCTCAAGTGAACACCGAAGGCCTTGATCAACCGGTGGCCTTCATCAGCCGGAGACTCCTACCACGGGAGCAACGCTGGAGCACCATAGAGAGGGAAGCCTTCGCTGTGGTATGGGCCCTCAAGAAACTCCGGCCCTACCTTTTCGGCACCCACTTTCGGGTGCAGACCGACCACCGACCCCTGCAATGGCTGATGCATATGCGGGGGGAGAACCCAAAGTTGCTACGCTGGTCCATCTCCTTGCAAGGTATGGACTTCACAGTCGAACACCGGCCTGGGCCAGATCACGCCAACGCGGATGGCCTGTCCCGGTTTTTCCGCCTCGACGAGGAGAGTCCCCAAGAGGATGGGTAACTCTCCCCGCCTTCAGCTGGGGGGGACGCATGTTGGACAGGCCACATGAAGGGCCGCTCTCCCCCGGCCCAACCAGGCCTGAGCCCAGTCCCGCAAGTACCACACACCACCATTGCACGTCCTCCGTCCCCTCAGGGACCCCTGCCCTCGAGCCTGCCGACCTCGTGGGTCCGATCCACTGCCGGCCCACGCGCCCAGCCTGGGGCGCCATCTTGGACACTCCACCACGAGGCCGCCTGGCCCCCGATCGACCTCAACCCTGGGCCTGGCCCGGCCTCAGACATTCCGGCACCACCCTCCACCCAGGAGGTGAGCGGGCTACTTGGCAAGTCAATGGGAGAAAGAGGTGCCGATGGCTCTCCCCCACCAAGTGCCGCTCGCCCATCGCCTCCCCGGGCGCGGGCTCCACCCCCCTGCTGGGTGTCTGGACTCCCCCATCCCGGACCTCCCGACCTCCAAGTGCGAGGGTCCGGACATCAAAGCGCGCCAGCCCTATAACTGGGGCAGCTCCAGAGCAGGAAGGCAGTTGTATCTTGGAGTCGAGAGACGTAAAGAGGAACTCATCCTGGACGGACTACTGGCGCTGCCATAGCTCTGTCCTGTGCACCATCGTCCTGCCTGTTGGCGCTGCCACAGCCGTCGTAACCTTCATCCTTCATTGTCGTCGGGATCTGCTGGCGTGGCCGCGGACCGTTGTAACCGTCATCTTCCACCGGGACCTGCAGGCTCCGCCGCGGACCGTCGTCCTTCCTTCATCCATCTCGGGACCTGCTTGGCTCCTCCACGGCCCGATCATCTAGAACGCCGAGCTCGAGGATTGAGAGCTATTTTGTACTCATTGGTAACTAAGACTGTCCCGCTACCCCTTTCCTAAACCAGAGACTAGAACCGAGGGGACCCCTGAGTCCAGACCTCCTTGTATCCATCATCGTAACCTAAGAATTGCATATAAAGTCTCGTTAACCTTCAACCTTGTGTGGTGTCCGTCTGTGGGGGGGGAAGTTACTTATCTGTACAGTCGTTGGAGACGGCTCTCCCTGGAGACCTCTCCCCGTAACCTCGGCCGACCCTCCCGGTCCGTCTAACAGATTTCATGTATTTAGAAATAAAGTTCGTGCCCCGGTCGCTCACGACTTCTCGGGGGAAGCCCACACGGGAGAAGATCCCCATCAGAGCCCGGCCGACTACCGGGGCTGTCACAGTCCGCAGAGGGACAGCCTCAGGGTAGCGGGTGGCGTGGTCCACTAGCACCAAGATGAATCGATGGCCTTGTTTTGTGCGCGGGTCCAGGGGCCCCACAATGTCTATTCCGACCCTCTCAAACGGGGTAGTGACCACAGGAAAAGGTTGCAGGGGAGCCTTTAGTTTGCGGCCGCTCTTTCCACTGGCTTGGCACGTGGGGCAAGACCGGCAATGCTGGTGCACATCGTTCCTCATTTTGGGCCAGAAGAAGTGGGTCACTAGGCGACTGTAGGTTTTATCTTGTCCCAGGTGTCCTGCCAGGGGGACATCGTGGGCCAGGTTTAGCAGAAAGTCTCTAAAACGGAGGGGCACCACTAATACTCGGTTGGCCCCCAGCTCGGCGATTCTTTGCTCGCTGTACAGCAGATCATTGTCCCAGTAGACCCAATGAGTTCCGGAGGTATCCCCTGCGCTTTGGGCGAGCGCTTGCTGGCGGAGTCCCTCGAGGGAGGGACAGGTCTTCTGTTCTTGGCGAAATTGTTCTTGCGTGGGCCCCCCCTCTTGAGGCCACTGGTCGAGGTTAGCGAGGTCGGAAGGTTGAGCTGGTTCGGGGGGGATGTCACGGTCGGTGGTTTCGGCTGGGGCGACTGGGGGCGGTGGTGCCGGCCATTCGGGTTCTTCGGGGCGGTGGTTGGCACGGGCGGCCATGGACCGGGTGGTGACGCACGCCCAGTCCGGGACGCCTAACATCCCCAGGTGTTCTTTCCGCTCCACGGCTGCCCACGGAGAGCTTTCAAGGTCATTTCCCAGGAGGCAGTCTACGGGGGCATCGTCTCGGACCGTTACTTTCAACATGCCGGAGACCCCTCCCCATTCGAAAGGGACGCAGGCCATCCGACACAGACTTTCCGAGTTGTCGGCTGATCGTACAGGGCAGAGAATGTTCGGTAGATACTGTTCTGG
The DNA here is from genome assembly GCF_964263255.1 of Lissotriton vulgaris. Lineage (NCBI taxonomy): Eukaryota > Metazoa > Chordata > Amphibia > Caudata > Salamandridae > Lissotriton > Lissotriton vulgaris. Next base: position 69,055 of record NW_028254256.1, read on the forward strand.
GGTCACCAGGTGACAGCGGACGGCTGTTACACTGGCCCCGGTGTCACGAAGGGCTTCGGCCCGGCGTCCATTGATGCTCACCCATTGGCTGTACTTCTGGGTGTTAGCGGGTAGGGGGACCCGCGGGACCATGTCTTTCCCCCCTAAGCATGCTAGAGCCATGGCGGCTGGCTCCCACTCTTGATGCTCTTGTTCGTATTCTTCCTGCTCCTCGGAGATCTGTTCTTCCCCTAGGGCCGCAGCGGCCACTTGGCGGGGTCTTGGGCTCTGGTACTGCGGGCAATTTGGGTCGTTTGCATAGTGGCCGACCCGTTGGCATCGGTGACACGTGACATTGGCTCTGTACCCCGGTCGCGCCGGGGTGCTGCCCCGGTTGGCCGGGGGGGTGGTGCTGGTAGCGGGGGCGACCGGAGCGTTGTCTCTTCCTCGTCCTTGGCCCCCTCCTCCTCCTCTGGGTCGGTGCTGACCATTGTTGTTCCGGTTCTGTTCGTAGGACCCATTCCGGCCCACTCTGGTGATCTCCCACCGGTCAGCTTCGGCTGCGAGCTGCCGGGGATCCGTTAACTTGCTGTCGAGGAGGTGTTGGCGGAGTTCAATGAAGCAATTGTTCGACAGATGCTCCCATACCATCAGATTGAACAGTTGTTCATAGGTCGTGACATTGCTTCCTTGTTGGACAGGCCACATGAAGGGCCGCTCTCCCCCGGCCCAACCAGGCCTGAGTCCAGTCCCGCAAGTACCACACACCACCATTGCACGTCCTCCGTCCCCTCAGGGACCCCTGCCCTCGAGCATGTCGACCTCGTGGGTCCGATCCACTGCCGGCCCACGCGCCCAGCCTGGGGCGCCATCTTGGACACTCCACCACGAGGCCGCCTGGCCCCCGATCGACCTCAACCCTGGGCCTGGGCCGGCCTCAGACATTCCGGCACCACCCTCCACCCAGGAGGTGAGCGGGCTACTTGGCAAGTCAATAGGAGAAAGAGGTGCCGATGGCTCTCCCCCACCAAGTGCCGCTCGGCCATCGCCTCCCCGGGCGCTGGCTCCACCCCCCTGCTGGGTGTCTGGACTCCCTCATCCCGGACCTCCCGACCTCCAAGTGCGAGGGTCCGGACATCAAAGCACACCAGCCCTATAACTGGGGCAGCTCCAGAGCAGGAAGGCAGTTGTATCTTGGAGTCGAGAGACGTAAAGAGGAACTCATCCTGGACGGACTACTGGCGCTGCCGTAGCTCTGTCTTGTGCACCATCGTCCTGCCTGTTGGCGCTGCCACAGCCGTCGTAATCTTCATCACCTTCATCGTCGTCGGGACCTGCTGGCGTGGCCGCGGACCGTTGTAACCGCCATCTTCACCGGGACCTGCAGGCTCCGCCGCGGACCGTCGTTTTCCTTCGTCCATCTCGGGACCTGCCTGGCTCCGCCGCGGTCCGATCATCTAGAACGCCGAGCTCGAGGATTGAGAGCTATTTTCCACTCGTTGGTAACAAAGACTGTCCCGCTACCCCTTTCCTAAACCAGAGACTAGAACCGAGGGGACCCCTGAGTCCAGACCTCCTTGTATCCATCATCGTAACCTAAGAATTGCATATAAAGTCTCGTTAACCTTCAACCTTGTGTGGTGTCCGTCTGTGGGGGGGGAAGTTGCTTATCTGTACAGTCGTTGGAGACGGCTCTCCTTGGAGACCTCTCCCCGTAACCTCGGCCGACCCTCCCGGTCCGTCTAACATTGGTGGCCAGCGGCGCGATCCGAATCACCGCATAAACGTACAGAGAGTAGCTCACCCCACGACGAAGTCACAATGACCACGAAAGAGAGCGGATCAACCGAGAAATTCCAAATGGAGAAATTGGAGGAGTACAACCATCGTGAACTAAAGCAATTCTGCATCGAACTGGGTATCGCTACCACCGGACTGAGTACCAAGGACGATTTTAAGCATGCCCTAGAATCTTGGGCAGAGACCGGGGCTGCCGGAACCCCTGATCAAAGCACCGTAGAAAAAACGACCACCGGCCAGAAGAACCCGAATGGCCGGCGCCACCGCCTCCGGTCGCCCCAGCCGAAAACACCGACCGTAACATTCCCTCCGAACCAGCTCAACCTACCGACCTCGCTAACCTCGATCAGTGGCCTCAAGAAGGGGGGCCCACGCAAGAACAATTTCGCCAAGAACAGAAGACCTGTCCCTCCCTCGAGGGACTCCGCCAGCAAGCGCTCGCCCAAAGCGCAGGGGATACCTCCGGAACTCATTGGGTCTACTGGGACAATGATCTGCTGTACAGCGAGCAAAGAATCGCCGAGCTGGGGAGCAACCGAGTACTCGTGGTACCACTCCGTTTCAGAGACTTCCTGTTAAACCTGGCCCACGATGTCCCCCTGGCAGGACATCTGGGACAAGATAAAACCTACAGTCGCCTAGTGACCCACTTCTTCTGGCCCAAAATGAGGAACGATGTGCACCAGCATTGCCGATCTTGCCCCACGTGCCAAGCCAGTGGAAAGAGCGGCCGCAAACTAAAGGCCCCCCTGCAACCTTTTCCTGTGGTCACTACCCCGTTTGAGAGAGTCGGAATAGACATTGTGGGGCCCTTGGACCCACGCACAAAACAAGGCCATCGATTCATCTTGGTGCTAGTGGACCACGCCACCCGCTACCCTGAGGCTGTTCCTCTGCGAACTGTGACAGCCCCGGTAGTCGGCCGGGCCCTGATGGGGATCTTCTCCCGTGTGGGCTTCCCCCGAGAAGTCGTCAGCGACAGAGGCACGAACTTTATCTCTAAGTACATGAAATCCCTCTGGCAACAGTGCGGGGTTACCTACCGATTCACAACCCCCTATCACCCTCAAGGGAACGGACTCGTTGAGCGGTTCAACCGCACGCTAAAGGGAATGATCGGGGGGTTGGAAGAGCCCCTCCGTCGCCAGTGGGATGTGCTGCTGCCGTGCCTCCTCTTCGCGTATCGAGAGGTCCCCCAGAAATCCCTGGGCTTCAGCCCGTTTGAACTGCTATATGGACACCCAGTGCGAGGGCCGCTCAGTCTCGTCAAAGAAGGCTGGGAGATGCCTCCGTTAAAGAACCCTCCAGATGTCTTCCGGTACCTCCTCACCCTCCGCAACCAGACCCGGCGGTTCAGAGAACTAGCGAAGGCCAACCTAGAGGCCAGTCAAGAGGACATGAAAAAATGGTATGACCAGAATGCCTCATCCATTGAATTCGAACCTGGCCAACAGGTATGGGTGATGCCCCCCACTGAGCCATGCGCCCTACAAGACAAATGGACGGGGCCCTTCAAAGTAATAGAGCGCAAGGGTCCTGCCACCTATCTCATCGACATGGAATCCTCCCGGAACCCTCTCCGGGTCCTCCACGCTAACAGACTAAAGCCCCACTTTGTGCGAACAGAGCTCAGCCTCCTGATGGCCACAGACACTGGGGTTGAAGAAGACTCCGAGCCTCTCCCTGACCTCCTACGGACTCAAGAGCAAGACGGCTCCGTGGATGGGGTCCGGCTCTCAGAGGCCCTCACCAGAGAACAACGCCAAGAGTGTCAAGCCCTCCTATCACAATTCGCCAGCCTGTTCTCCCTCACCCCAGGTGTCACTTCCTGGTGTGTGCACGATGTGGACACCGGGGACAGCCCCCCTATCCGCCACCGGGCCTACCGCGTGCCAGACCGGGTACGGGCCTGCATCCAGGAAGAAATAGCCAAGATGCTCACGCTCGGGGTCATCGAGCCCTCCGACAGTCCCTGGGCCAGCCCTGTCGTACTGGTCCCCAAAGCAGCTGCCCCCGGCACCACACCGGAACTCCGGTTCTGCGTCGACTACCGGGGCTTGAATGCGGTCACCAGAACAGACGCGCATCCCATCCCCCGGGCAGATGAACTAGTCGACCGAATGGGAGCTGCCCGCTACCTCAGCATCTTCGACCTGACAGCAGGCTATTGGCAGATCGGCCTCACACCCCGGGCGCAAGAACGTTCTGCCTTCTCCACCCCCGATGGCCATTACCATTTCACGGTCATGCCCTTCGGCATGAAGAATGCCCCAGCAACATTCCAACGGCTCGTCAATCAGGTCCTGGCGGGGCTCGAAGGATTCAGCGCCGCCTACCTAGACGACATCGCTGTATACAGCCACCATTGGACCGAGCACCTCCACCACCTCCGAGCAGTGCTGCAAGCCCTTCAGCGAGCTGGCCTCACGATCAAGGCCAGCAAGTGTCAAATTGGGCAAGGGTCTGTAACCTACCTCGGACACCAGGTGGGAAGCGGCCTAGTGGCCCCTCTACAGCTGAAAATTGCCGCCATCCAGGCTTGGCAGCCCCCCATCACCCAAACCGAGGTACGAGCCTTCCTGGGCCTCACGGGCTATTACCGAAGGTTCGTGAAAGACTATGGTACCATAGTGGGGCCCCTCACAGAACTCACGTCAAAGAGCCAGCCCAAGAAAGTCACCTGGACCCCAGAGTGTCAAACTGCATTTGAACAATTGAAGGCCGCCATGTGTTCCGCCCCTGTGCTCCAGGCCCCAGACTACAGCCGGGAGTTCGTCGTCCAGACGGACGCCTCCGACCAGGGCATTGGGGCAGTCCTGTCTCAAGTGAACACCGAAGGCCTTGATCAACCGGTGGCCTTCATCAGCCGGAGACTCCTACCACGGGAGCAACGCTGGAGCACCATAGAGAGGGAAGCCTTCGCTGTGGTATGGGCCCTCAAGAAGCTCCGGCCCTACCTTTTTGGCACCCACTTTCGGGTGCAGACCGACCACCGACCCCTGCAGTGGCTGATGCATATGCGGGGGGAGAACCCAAAGTTGCTACGCTGGTCCATCTCCTTGCAAGGTATGGACTTCACAGTCGAACACCGGCCTGGGCCAGATCACGCCAACGCGGATGGCCTGTCCCGGTTTTTCCGCCTCGACGAGGAGAGTCCCCAAGAGGATGGGTAACTCTCCCCGCCTTCAGCTGGGGGGGACGCATGTTGGACAGGCCACATGAAGGGCCGCTCTCCCCCGGCCCAACCAGGCCTGAGTCCAGTCCCGCAAGTACCACACACCACCATTGCACGTCCTCCGTCCCCTCAGGGACCCCTGCCCTCGAGCATGTCGACCTCGTGGGTCCGATCCACTGCCGGCCCACGCGCCCAGCCTGGGGCGCCATCTTGGACACTCCACCACGAGGCCGCCTGGCCCCCGATCGACCTCAACCCTGGGCCTGGGCCGGCCTCAGACATTCCGGCACCACCCTCCACCCAGGAGGTGAGCGGGCTACTTGGCAAGTCAATAGGAGAAAGAGGTGCCGATGGCTCTCCCCCACCAAGTGCCGCTCGGCCATCGCCTCCCCGGGCGCTGGCTCCACCCCCCTGCTGGGTGTCTGGACTCCCTCATCCCGGACCTCCCGACCTCCAAGTGCGAGGGTCCGGACATCAAAGCACACCAGCCCTATAACTGGGGCAGCTCCAGAGCAGGAAGGCAGTTGTATCTTGGAGTCGAGAGACGTAAAGAGGAACTCATCCTGGACGGACTACTGGCGCTGCCGTAGCTCTGTCTTGTGCACCATCGTCCTGCCTGTTGGCGCTGCCACAGCCGTCGTAATCTTCATCACCTTCATCGTCGTCGGGACCTGCTGGCGTGGCCGCGGACCGTTGTAACCGCCATCTTCACCGGGACCTGCAGGCTCCGCCGCGGACCGTCGTTTTCCTTCGTCCATCTCGGGACCTGCCTGGCTCCGCCGCGGCCCGATCATCTAGAACGCCGAGCTCGAGGATTGAGAGCTATTTTCCACTCGTTGGTAACAAAGACTGTCCCGCTACCCCTTTCCTAAACCAGAGACTAGAACCGAGGGGACCCCTGAGTCCAGACCTCCTTGTATCCATCATCGTAACCTAAGAATTGCATATAAAGTCTCGTTAACCTTCAACCTTGTGTGGTGTCCGTCTGTGGGGGGGGAAGTTGCTTATCTGTACAGTCGTTGGAGACGGCTCTCCTTGGAGACCTCTCCCCGTAACCTCGGCCGACCCTCCCGGTCCGTCTAACATTCCTTTGATCCAGCCCTCGAAGGCTCGGCTAAAGTAGGTTACATAGTCCACCCAAGTTGTACCCGGGATGCGGGTGCAGTCTCGGAACCTCTGACGGTACATCTCGGGCGTGAGGCCATAGCGGGTGAGGAGTGCCGCTTTCATATGGTCATAGGAGGTCATCTGGTGGTCCGGGAGCTGTAGCAGGGTATCGCGGCCCTCATTGAGGAATCTCCCCCATAGACCGGCTCCCCAATCGCTTCTATCGATCCGGTGTGCAGTCATAGCGATTTCATAGGCCTTAAACCATTGTTGGATGTCGTCCTCTCGGAAATATTCTCGGACAACATCCTTGGGGATGTGTACCTTTTTCTCTGTGGCCCCTGAGGTGTGGGGTCGCTCGGGCACCCCTACTTCTTTATTCTGCTTGCGTAGGTTGATCTCGGCTAGGTTCCGTTCGTGTTCGTATGCCAGTTTCTTTTCCTCGAGCTCCCTTTGTCTCTGTTTCTCCTCTCTTTCTTCTCGGAGACGCAGGTGCTCTAAGTTGATTTTTTGTTCGGCCAACTTAAGTTCAACGTCCATTTTGAGCCGGGCCATTTCTAGCTCGTGTAGTCGGGTTCTTTCTCTTTCCTGGATCTCGTCTTGCGAGAGACCCGTTCTTTGCCCTTCAGGGGCCGTGGTGGTTTTTTCTGCGGTGCTTTGATCGGGGGTTCCGGCAGCCCCGGTCTCTGCCCAAGATTCTAGGGCATGCTTAAAATCATCTTTGGTGCTTAGTCCGGTGGTAGCGATACCCAGTTCGATGCAGAATTGTTTTAGTTCACGATGGCTGTACTCCTCTAATTTCTCCATTTGGAACTTCTCGGTTGATCCGCTTTCTTTAGTTGTCATTGTGATTTCGTCGTGGGGTGAGCTACTCTCTGTACGTTATGCGGTGATTCGGATCGCGCCGCTGGCCACCAATTGTTAGACGGACCGGGAGGGTCGGCCGAGACTACGGGGAGAGGTCTCCGGGGAGAGCCGTCTCCAACGACTGTACAGACAAGTAACTTCCCCCCCACAGACGGACACCACACAAGGTTGAAGTTTAACGAGGCTTTATATGCAATTCTTAGGTTACGATGATATGATACAAGGAGGTCTGGACTCAGGGGTCCCCTCGGTTCTGGTCTCTGGTTTAGGAAAAGGGGTAGCGGGACAGTCTTGTTACCAATGAGTGGAAAATAGCTCTCAATCCTCGAGCTCGGCGTTCTAGATGATCGGGCCGCGGCGGAGCCAGCAGGTCCCGAGATGGACGAAGGAAAAACGACGGTCCGCGGCGGAGCCTGCAGGTCCCGGTGAAGATGACGGTTACAACGGTCCGCGGCCACGCCAGCAGGTCCCGACGACGATGAAGGAGATGAAGGTTGCGAAGTCTTGTGGCAGCGCCAACAGGCAGGACGATGGTGCACAAGACAGAGCTACGGCAGCGCCAGTAGTCCGTCTAGGATGAGTTCCTCTTTACGTCTCTCGACTCCAAGATACAACTGCCTTCCTGCTCTGGAGCTGCCCCAGTTATAGGGCTGGTGTGCTTTGATGTCCGGACCCTCGCACTTGGAGGTCGGGAGGTCCGGGATGAGGGAGTCCAGACACCCAGCAGGGGGGTGGAGCCAGCGCTCGGGGAGGCGATGGGCGAGCGGCACTTGGTGGGGGAGAGCCATCGACACCTCCTTCTCCCATTGACTTGCCAAGTAGCCCGCTCACCTCCTGGGTGGATGGTGGTGCCGGGATGTCTGAGGCCTGGCCAGGCCCAGGGTTGAGGTCGGCCGGGGGCCAGGTGGCCACGTGGTGGAGTGCCCAAGATGGCGCACCGGAATGGGCGCGTGGGCTGGCAGTGGATCGGACCCACGAGGTTGACATGCTCGAGGGCAGGGGTCCCTGAGGGGACGGAGGACGTGCAAGGGTGGTGTGTAGTACCGGCGTGACCGGGCTCAGGCCTGGTCGGGCCGGGGGAGAGCGGCCTTTCATGTGGCCTGTCCAACACAGAGTGACAGTGAGTGACGAGTGACAGTGAGTGCAGAGTGACAGTGAGTGCAGAGTGACAGTGAGTGCAGATTGACAGTGAGTGCAGAGTGACAGTGAGTGACAGTGAGTGACAGTGAGTGCAGAGTGACAGTGAGCGCAGAGTGACAGTGAGTGACAGTGAGTGACAGTGATTGACAGTGAGTGACAGTGGTTGACAGTGAGTGACAGTGAGTGCAGAGTGACAGTGAGTGACAGTGAGTGCAGAGTGACAGTGAGTGACAGTGAGTGCAGAGTGACAGTGAGTGCAGAGTGACAGTGAGTGCAGAGAGTGCAGTGAGTGCAGAGTGACAGTGAGTGCAGAGTGATGAGTGACAGTGAGTGCAGAGTGACAGTGAGTGACAGTGAGTGCAGAGTGACAGTGATTGACAGTGAGTGACAGTGATTGACAGTGAGTGACAGTGATTGACAGTGAGTGACAGTGAGTGCAGAGTGACAGTGAGTGACAGTGAGTGCAGAGTGACAGTGAGTGACAGTGAGTGCAGAGTGACAGTGAGTGCAGAGTGACAGTGAGTGCAGAGTGACAGTGAGTGCAGAGTGACAGTGAGTGACAGTGAGTGACAGTGAGTGCAGAGTGACAGTGAGTGCAGAGTGACAGTGAGTGACAGTGAGCGCAGAGTGACAGTGAGCGCAGAGTGACAGTGAGCGCAGAGTGACAGTGAGTGCAGATTGACAGTGAGTGCAGAGTGACAGTGAGTGCAGGGTGACAGTGAGTGCAGAGTGATGAGTGACAGTGAGTGCAGAGTGACAGTGAGTGACAGTGAGTGCAGAGTGACAGTGAGTGCAGAGTGACAGTGAGTGCAGAGTGACAGTGATTGACAGTGAGTGACAGTGATTGACAGTGAGTGCAGAGTGACAGTTAGTGCAGAGTGACAGTGAGTGCAGAGTGACAGTGATTGACAGTGAGTGACAGTGATTGACAATGAGTGACAGTGAGTGCAGAGTGACAGTGAGTGACAGTGAGTGCAGATTGACAGTGAGTGCAGAGTGACAGTGAGTGCAGAGTGACAGTGAGTGCATTGATTGACAGTGAGTGACAGTGATTGACAGTGAGTGACAGTGAGTGCAGAGTGACAGTGAGTGCAGAGTGACAGTGAGTGCAGAGTGACAGTGAGTGCAGAGTGACAGTGAGTGACAGTGAGTGCAGAGTGACAGTGAGTGCAGAGTGACAGTGAGTGCAGTGAGTGCAGAGTGACAGTGAGTGCAGAGTGACAGTGAGTGACAGTGAGTGCAGAGTGAAAGTGAGTGCAGAGTGACAGTGAGTGCAGTGAGTGCAGAGTGACAGTGAGTGCAGAGTGACAGTGAGTGCAGAGTGCAGTGAGTGCAGAGTGCAGGTGAGTGCAGAGTGACAGTGAGTGCAGTGAGTGCAGAGAGTGCAGAGTGACAGTGAGTGCAGTGAGTGCAGAGAATGCAGAGTGACAGTGAGTGACAGTGAGTGCAGAGTGACAGTGAGTGCAGAGTTACAGTGAGTGCAGAGTGACAGTGAGTGCAGAGTGAAAGTGAGTGCATTGATTGACAGTGAGTGACAGTGATTGACAGTGAGTGACAGTGAGTGCAGAGTGACAGTGAGTGCAGAGTGACAGTGAGTGCAGAGTGACAGTGAGTGACAGTGAGTGACAGTGAGTGCAGAGTGACGGTGAGTGCAGAGTGACAGTGAGTGCAGAGTGACAGTGAGTGCAGAGTGACAGTGAGTGACAGTGAGTGCAGAGTTACAGTGAGTGCAGAGTGACAGTGAGTGCAGAGTGACAGTGAGTGCAGAGTGACAGTGAGTGACGAGTGACAGTGAGTGACGAGTGACAGTGAGTGCAGAGTGACAGTGAGTGCAGAGTGACAGTGAGTGCAGATTGACAGTGAGTGCAGAGTGACAGTGAGTGACAGTGAGTGACAGTGAGTGCAGAGTGACAGTGAGCGCAGAGTGACAGTGAGTGACAGTGAGCGCAGAGTGACAGTGAGCGCAGAGTGACAGTGAGCGCAGAGTGACAGTGAGCGCAGAGTGACAGTGAGTGCAGAGTGACAGTGAGTGCAGAGTGACAGTGAGTGCAGAGTGACAGTGAGTGCAGAGTGATGAGTGACAGTGAGTGCAGAGTGACAGTGAGTGACAGTGAGTGCAGAGTGACAGTGAGTGCAGAGTGACAGCGAGTGCAGAGTGACAGTGATTGACAGTGAGTGACAGTGATTGACAGTCAGTGACAGTGAGTGCAGAGTGACAGTGAGTGCAGAGTGACAGTGAGTGCAGAGTGACAGTGATTGACAGTGAGTGACAGTGATTGACAGTGATTGACAATGAGTGACAGTGAGTGCAGAGTGACAGTGAGTGCAGAGTGACAGTGAGTGCAGAGTGACAGTGAGTGACAGTGAGTGACAGTGAGTGACAGTGAGTGCAGAGTGACAGTGAGTGCAGAGTGACAGTGAGTGACAGTGAGTGCAGAGTGACAGTGAGTGCAGAGTGACAGTGAGTGCAGAGAGTGCAGTGAGTGCAGAGTGACAGTGAGTGCAGAGTGATGAGTGACAGTGAGTGCAGAGTGACAGTGAGTGCAGAGAGTGCAGTGAGTGCAGAGTGACAGTGAGTGCAGAGTGATGAGTGACAGTGAGTGCAGAGTGACAGTGAGTGACAGTGAGTGACAGTGAGTGCAGAGTGACAGTGAGTGCAGAGTGACAGTGAGTGACAGTGAGCGCAGAGTGACAGTGAGCGCAGAGTGACAGTGAGTGCAGATTGACAGTGAGTGCAGAGTGACAGTGAGTGCAGGGTGACAGTGAGTGCAGAGTGATGAGTGACAGTGAGTGCAGAGTGACAGTGAGTGACAGTGAGTGCAGAGTGACAGTGAGTGCAGAGTGACAGTGAGTGCAGAGTGACAGTGATTGACAGTGAGTGCAGAGTGACAGTTAGTGCAGAGTGACAGTGAGTGCAGAGTGACAGTGATTGACAGTGAGTGACAGTGATTGACAATGAGTGACTGTTGGACAGGCCACATGACGGGCCGCTCTCCCCCGGCTCGACCAAGCCCGAGCCAGTCATACAAGCACCACACACCACCATTGCACGTCCTACGTCCCCTCAGGGACACCTGCCCTCAAGCATGATAACCTCGTGGGTCCGATCCACGGCCGACCCACGCGCCCAGCCCGGGCCGCCATCTTGGACACTTCGCCACGAGGCCGCCTGGCCCCCGATCGACCTCAACCCTGGGCCTAGCCCGGCCTCAGACATTCCGGCACCACCCTCCACCCAGGAGGCGAGCGAGCTACTTGGCCAGTCAATGGGAGAAAGAGGTGTCGATGGTTCTCCCCCGGCCAGTGCCGCTCGCCCATCGCCTCCCCGGGCGCTGGCTCCACCCCCCTGCTGGGTGTCTGGACTCCCTCATCCCGGACCTCCCGACCTCCAAGTGCGAGGGTCCGGACATCAAAGCACGCCAGCCCTATAACTGGGGCAGCTCCAGAACAGGAAGGCAGTTGTATCTTGGAGTCGAGAGACGAAAGAAGAACTCATCCTGGACGGACTACTGGCGCTGCCGTAGCTCTGTCCTGTGCACCATCATCCTGCCTGTTGGCGCTGCCACAGCCGTCGTAACCTTCATCCTTCACCGTCGTCCGGATCTGCTGGCGAGGCCGCGGACCGTTGTAACTGTCATCTGCATCGGGACCTGCTTGGCTTCTCCACGGCCCGTCGACCATCCTTCATCCATATCGGGACCTGCTTGGCTTCTCCACGGCCCGCCGACCACCCTTCATCCATCTCGGGACCTGCTTGGCTCCTCCACGGCCCGATCAGCAACCACGCCGAGCTCGAGGATTGAGAGCTATTGAACTCATTGGTAACTAAGACTGTCCCGCTACCCTTTTCCTCAACCAGAGATCAGAACCGAGGGGACCCCTGAGTCCAGACCTCCTTGTATTATATCAACGTAACCTAAGAAGTGCATATAAAGTCTCGTTAACCTTCAATCTTGTGTGGTGTCCGTCTGTGGGGGGGAAGTTACTTATCTGTACAGTCGTTGGAGACGGCTCTCCCTGGAGACCTCTCCCCGTAATCTCGGCCGACCCTCCCGGTCCGTCTAACATTGGTGGCCAGCGGCGCGATCCGAATCACCGCATAACGTACAGAGAGTAGCTCACCCCACAACGAACAACAATGTCGACTAAAGAGAGCGGATCAACTGAGAAGTTCCAAATGGAAAAGCTAGAGGAATACAGCCATCGTGAACTAAAGCAGTTCTGCATCGAACTAGGTATCGCTACCACCGGACTAAGTACCAAGGACGATTTTAAGCATGCCCTAGAATCTTGGGCAGAGACCGGGGATGTCGAAGCCCCGGAGCAAAGCACCGCGAAAAAGACCAACACGGCCCCTGAAGAGCAAAGAACGGGTCTCTCGCAAGACGAGATCCAAGAAAGAGAAAAAGCCCGACTACACGAACTTGAAATGGCCCGACTCAAGATGGACATAGAACTCAAATTGGCCGAGCAAAAAATAAACTTAGAGCACCTTCGCCTCCGAGAAGAAAGAGAGGAGAAACAGAGGCAAAGGGAGCTCGAGGAAAAAAGACTAACGTACGAGCACGAGCGGAACCTAGCCGAGATCAACCTGCGCAAACAGAATAAAGAATTAGGGGTGCCCGACAGACCGTCCACCCCCGGGACCACGGACAAAAAAGTGCACATCCCCAAGGATGTGGTCCGAGAATATTTTCGAGAAGACGACATCCAGCAATGGTTTAAGGCATATGAAATCGCGATGACTGCGCACCGGATCGATAGAGCCGACTGGGGAGCCGGCCTATGGGGCAAATTCCTCAATGAGGGCCGCGATACTCTGTTACAGCTCCCAGACCACCAGATGACCTCCTACGACCATATGAAAGCGGCCCTCCTCACTCGCTATGGCCTCACGCCCGAGATGTACCGTCAGAGGTTCCGAGACTGCACACGCATTCCAGGTACAACTTGGGTGGACTATGTAACGTACTTCAGCCGAGCCTTCGAAGGCTGGATCAGAGGGAACAACGTCACGACCTACGAGCAGTTGTTCAATCTGATGGTATGGGAGCATCTGTCCAACAACTGCTTCATTGAACTACGCCAACACCTCCTCGACAGCAAGTTAACCGATCCCCGGCAGCTCGCAGCCGAAGCTGACCGGTGGGAGATCACCCGAGTGGGCCGGAATGGGTCCTACGAGCAGAACAGGAACAACAATGGTCACCACCGATCCAGAGGAGGAGGAGGGGGCCAAGGACGAGGAAGAGACAACACTCCGGCCGCCCCCACTACCAGCACCACCCCCCCGGCCAACCGGGGCAGCACCCCGGCGCGACCGGGATACAGAGCCAATGTTACATGTCACCGATGCCAACGAGTAGGCCACTATGCAAATGACCCAAGCTGCCCGCAGTATCCGAGCCCAAGACCCCGCCAGGTGGCCGCCGCGGCACTAGGGGAAGAACAGATCTCCGAGGAACCAGAAACAGACGAGCAAGAGTATCAAGGGTGGGAGCCAGCCGCCATGACTCTCGCGTGCTTAGGGGGAAGAGACATGGTCCCGCGGGTCCCCCTACCCGCTAACACCCAGAAGTACAGCCAATGGGTGAGCATCAATGGACAACGGGCCGAAGCCCTTCGAGACACCGGGGCCAGTGTGACAGCCGTCCGCTGTCATCTGGTGACCCCAGAACAATATCTACCGAACATTCTCTGCCCTGTACGATCAGCCGACAACTCGGAGAGTCTGTGTCGGATGGCCTGCGTCCCCTTTGAGTGGGGAGGGGTCTCCGGCATGTTGAAAGTAACGGTCCGAGACGACGCCCCCGTGGACTGCCTCCTCGGAAATGACCTGGAAAGCTCCCCGTGGGCAGCCGTGGAGCGAAAAGAACACTTGGGGATGTTGGGCGTCCCAGACTGGGCGTGCGTCACCACCCGGTCTATGGCCGCCCGTGCCAACCATCACCCGGAAGAACCAGAATGGCCGGCGCCTCCGCCTCCGGTCGCCCCCGCCGAGACCCCCGACCAGGGCATCCCCCTCGAACCTGCTCAACCTTCCGACCTTGCTAATCTCGACCAGTGGGCTCAAGAAGGGGGGCCCACACAAGAACAATTTCGTCAGGAGCAGAAGACCTGTCCCTCCCTTGAGGGACTCCGACAACAAGCGCTCGCCCAAAGCGCAGGGGATACCTCCGGAACTCATTGGGTCTACTGGGACAATGACCTACTGTACAGCGAGCAACGAATCGCCGAGCTGGGGGCCAACCGAGTACTAGTGGTGCCACTCCGCTTTAGAGACTTCCTGCTAAATCTGGCCCACGATGTCCCCCTGGCAGGGCACCTGGGACAAGATAAAACCTACAGCCGCCTAGTGACCCACTTCTTCTGGCCAAAAATGAGAAACGATGTGCACCAGCATTGCCGATCTTGCCCCACGTGCCAAGCCAGTGGGAAGAGCGGCCGCAAATTAAAGGCCCCCCTGCAACCCTTTCCCGTAGTCACGACCCCATTTGAGAGGGTCGGAATAGACATTGTGGGACCCCTAGACCCACGTACAAGACAAGGCCATCGCTTCATCCTAGTACTAGTGGACCACGCCACCCGCTACCCTGAGGCTATTCCTCTCCGGACCGTCACAGCCCCAGTGGTCGGCAGGGCCCTGATGGGGATCTTCTCCCGTGTGGGGTTCCCCCGAGAAGTCGTCAGTGACAGAGGCACGAACTTTATTTCCAAATACATGAAGTCCCTCTGGCAACAGTGTGGGGTCACCTACCGCTTCACGACCCCCTATCACCCCCAAGGAAACGGACTTGTTGAGCGGTTCAATCGCACTCTAAAAGGGATGATCGGGGGATTGGAAGAACCCCTCCGTCGCCAGTGGGACGTGCTGCTGCCGTGCCTCCTCTTCGCCTACCGGGAGGTCCCACAGAAGTCCCTAGGCTTCAGCCCATTCGAGCTGCTCTATGGGCACCCAGTACGGGGGCCACTCAGCCTGATCAAAGAAGGCTGGGAGTTGCCTCCGGCCAAGAGTCCTCCAGATGTCTTCCGGTACCTCCTCACCCTCCGCAACCAGTCCCAGCGGTTCAGAGACCTAGCGAAAGCCAACCTAGAGGCCAGTCAAGAGGACATGAAGAGATGGTATGACCAGAACGCCTCATCTATTGAATTCGAGCCGGGGCAACAGGTCTGGGTAATGTCCCCCACAGAACCGTGCGCTCTCCAAGACAAATGGACGGGACCCTTCAAAGTAATCGAGCGCAAGGGACCCGCCACCTATCTGATCGATATGGAGTCCGCCCGGAATCCGCTCCGAGTCCTCCACACCAACAGACTGAAACCCCACTTTGCACGAACAGAACTCAGCCTCTTGATGGCCACAGACAACGGGGTTGAGGACGACTCCGAGCCTCTCCCTGACCTCTTGCGGACCCAGGAGCAAGACGGCTCCGTGGATGGGGTCCGACTCTCGGAGACCCTCTCCCAGGAACAACGCCAAGAGTGCCAAGCCCTCCTATCACGGTTTGCCAGCCTGTTCTCCCTCACCCCAGGTGTCACTTCCTGGTGTGTGCACGATGTGGACACCGGAGACAGCCCTCCTATCCGCCACCGGGCCTACCGCGTACCTGATCGGGTACGGGCCTGCATCCAGGCGGAAGTAACTAAGATGCTCACGCTCGGGGTCATCGAGCCCTCCGACAGTCCATGGGCCAGCCCGGTCGTACTGGTCCCCAAAGCAGCCGCCCCCGGAACCACACCCGAACTCCGGTTCTGTGTCGACTACCGGGGCCTGAATGAAGTCACCAGAACGGACGCACACCCCATCCCCCGGGCAGATGAACTGGTCGACCGAATGGGCGCTGCCCGCTACCTCAGCATCTTCGATCTAACGGCAGGATATTGGCAGATCGGCCTCACACCCCGAGCACAAGAACGTTCTGCCTTCTCCACCCCCGATGGCCACTATCACTTCACGGTCATGCCCTTCGGCATGAAAAATGCCCCAGCGACGTTCCAACGGCTCGTCAATCAGGTCCTGGCGGGGCTCGAAGAGTTCAGCGCCGCCTACCTGGACGACATCGCTGTGTACAGCCACCACTGGACCGAGCACCTCCACCACCTCCAAGCAGTGTTGCAAGCCCTTCAGCGAGCTGGCCTCACGATCAAGGCCAGCAAATGTCAAATTGGACAAGGGTCAGTGACCTACCTCGGACACCAAGTGGGAAGCGGTCTAGTGGCCCCTCTTCAACTGAAAATTGCCGCCATCCAGAACTGGCAACCCCCTAACACTCAAACTGAGGTGCGAGCCTTCCTGGGCCTCACGGGCTACTACCGAAGGTTCGTGAAAGACTATGGTACCATCGTGGGGCCTCTCACCGAACTCACGTCGAAAAATCAGCCCAAGAAGGTGAACTGGACCCCAGAGTGTCAAGCGGCCTTCGAACAGCTAAAGGCCGCCATGTGTTCCGCTCCTGTACTCCAGGCCCCAGACTACAGCCGGGAGTTCGTCGTCCAGACGGATGCCTCCGACCAGGGCATTGGGGCGGTCCTGTCCCAGGTGAACACCGAAGGCCTTGATCAACCGGTGGCCTTCATCAGCCGGAGACTCCTACCACGGGAGCAACGCTGGAGCACCATAGAGAGGGAAGCCTTCGCTGTGGTATGGGCCCTCAAGAAGCTCCGACCCTACCTTTTTGGCACCCACTTCCGGGTGCAGACTGACCACCGACCCCTGCAGTGGTTGATGCATATGCGGGGGGAAAACCCAAAACTGCTACGCTGGTCCATCTCCTTGCAAGGTATGGACTTTACCGTTGAACACCGGCCTGGGTCTGACCACGCCAACGCGGATGGCCTGTCCCGGTTTTTCCGCCTCGACGAAGAGAGTCCCCAAGAGGATGGGTAACTCTCCCCGCCTTCAGCTGGGGGGGACGCATGTTGGACAGGCCACATGACGGGCCGCTCTCCCCCGGCTCGACCAAGCCCGAGCCAGTCATACAAGCACCACACACCACCATTGCACGTCCTACGTCCCCTCAGGGACACCTGCCCTCAAGCATGATAACCTCGTGGGTCCGATCCACGGCCGACCCACGCGCCCAGCCCGGGCCGCCATCTTGGACACTTCGCCACGAGGCCGCCTGGCCCCCGATCGACCTCAACCCTGGGCCTAGCCCGGCCTCAGACATTCCGGCACCACCCTCCACCCAGGAGGCGAGCGAGCTACTTGGCCAGTCAATGGGAGAAAGAGGTGTCGATGGTTCTCCCCCGGCCAGTGCCGCTCGCCCATCGCCTCCCCGGGCGCTGGCTCCACCCCCCTGCTGGGTGTCTGGACTCCCTCATCCCGGACCTCCCGACCTCCAAGTGCGAGGGTCCGGACATCAAAGCACGCCAGCCCTATAACTGGGGCAGCTCCAGAACAGGAAGGCAGTTGTATCTTGGAGTCGAGAGACGAAAGAAGAACTCATCCTGGACGGACTACTGGCGCTGCCGTAGCTCTGTCCTGTGCACCATCATCCTGCCTGTTGGCGCTGCCACAGCCGTCGTAACCTTCATCCTTCACCGTCGTCCGGATCTGCTGGCGAGGCCGCGGACCGTTGTAACTGTCATCTGCATCGGGACCTGCTTGGCTTCTCCACGGCCCGTCGACCATCCTTCATCCATATCGGGACCTGCTTGGCTTCTCCACGGCCCGCCGACCACCCTTCATCCATCTCGGGACCTGCTTGGCTCCTCCACGGCCCGATCAGCAACCACGCCGAGCTCGAGGATTGAGAGCTATTGAACTCATTGGTAACTAAGACTGTCCCGCTACCCTTTTCCTCAACCAGAGATCAGAACCGAGGGGACCCCTGAGTCCAGACCTCCTTGTATTATATCAACGTAACCTAAGAAGTGCATATAAAGTCTCGTTAACCTTCAATCTTGTGTGGTGTCCGTCTGTGGGGGGGAAGTTACTTATCTGTACAGTCGTTGGAGACGGCTCTCCCTGGAGACCTCTCCCCGTAATCTCGGCCGACCCTCCCGGTCCGTCTAACAGTGACAGTGAGTGCAGAGTGACAGTGAGTGACAGTGAGTGCAGAGTGACAGTGAGTGCAGAGTGACAGTGAGTGCAGAGTGACAGTGAGTGCATTGATTGACAGTGAGTGACAGTGATTGACAGTGAGTGACAGTGAGTGCAGAGTGACAGTGAGTGCAGAGTGACAGTGAGTGCAGAGTGACAGTGAGTGCAGAGTGACAGTGAGTGACAGTGAGTGCAGAGTGACAGTGAGTGCAGAGTGACAGTGAGTGCAGTGAGTGCAGAGTGACAGTGAGTGCAGAGTGACAGTGAGTGCAGAGAGTGCAGAGTGACAGTGAGTGCAGAGTGACAGTGAGTGACAGTGAGTGCAGAGTGAAAGTGAGTGCAGAGTGACAGTGAGTGCAGTGAGTGCAGAGTGACAGTGAGTGCAGAGTGACAGTGAGTGCAGAGTGCAGTGAGTGCAGAGTGCAGGTGAGTGCAGAGTGACAGTGAGTGCAGTGAGTGCAGAGAGTGCAGAGTGACAGTGAGTGCAGTGAGTGCAGAGAATGCAGAGTGACAGTGAGTGACAGTGAGTGCAGAGTGCAGGTGAGTGCAGAGTGACAGTGAGTGCAGTGAGTGCAGAGAGTGCAGAGTGAAAGTGAGTGCATTGATTGACAGTGAGTGACAGTGATTGACAGTGAGTGACAGTGAGTGCAGAGTGACAGTGAGTGCAGAGTGACAGTGAGTGCAGAGTGACAGTGAGTGCAGAGTGACAGTGAGTGACAGTGAGTGACAGTGAGTGCAGAGTGACGGTGAGTGCAGAGTGACAGTGAGTGCAGAGTGACAGTGAGTGCAGAGTGACAGTGAGTGACAGTGAGTGCAGAGTTACAGTGAGTGCAGAGTGACAGTGAGTGCAGAGTGACAGTGAGTGCAGAGTGACAGTGAGTGCAGAGTGACAGTGAGTGACGAGTGAGTGCAGAGTGACAGTGAGTGCAGAGTGACAGTGAGTGCAGTGAGTGCAGAGTGACAGTGAGTGCAGAGTGATGAGTGACAGTGAGTGCAGAGTGACAGTGAGTGCAGAGTGACAGTGAGTGACGAGTGAGTGCAGAGTGACAGTGAGTGCAGAGTGACAGAGAGTGCAGTGAGTGCAGAGTGACAGTGAGTGCAGAGTGATGAGTGACAGTGAGTGCAGAGTGACAGTGAGTGACAGTGAGTGCAGAGTGACAGTGAGTGCAGAGTTACAGTGAGTGCAGAGTGACAGTGAGTGCAGAGTGAAAGTGAGTGCATTGATTGACAGTGAGTGACAGTGATTGACAGTGAGTGACAGTGAGTGCAGAGTGACAGTGAGTGCAGAGTGACAGTGAGTGCAGAGTGACAGTGAGTGACAGTGAGTGACAGTGAGTGCAGAGTGACGGTGAGTGCAGAGTGACAGTGAGTGCAGAGTGACAGTGAGTGCAGAGTGACAGTGAGTGACAGTGAGTGCAGAGTGACAGTGAGTGCAGAGTGACAGTGAGTGCAGAGTGACAGTGAGTGCAGAGTGACAGTGAGTGCAGAGTGACAGTGAGTGCAGAGTGACAGTGAGTGACGAGTGACAGTGAGTGCAGAGTGACAGTGAGTGCAGAGTGACAGTGAGTGCAGATTGACAGTGAGTGCAGAGTGACAGTGAGTGACAGTGAGTGACAGTGATTGACAGTGAGTGACAGTGGTTGACAGTGAGTGACAGTGAGTGCAGAGTGACAGTGAGTGACAGTGAGTGCAGAGTGACAGTGAGTGACAGTGAGTGCAGAGTGACAGTGAGTGCAGAGTGACAGTGAGTGCAGAGAGTGCAGTGAGTGCAGAGTGACAGTGAGTGCAGAGTGATGAGTGACAGTGAGTGCAGAGTGACAGTGAGTGACAGTGAGTGCAGAGTGACAGTGATTGACAGTGAGTGACAGTGATTGACAGTGAGTGACAGTGATTGACAGTGAGTGACAGTGAGTGCAGAGTGACAGTGAGTGACAGTGAGTGCAGAGTGACAGTGAGTGACAGTGAGTGCAGAGTGACAGTGAGTGCAGAGTGACAGTGAGTGCAGAGTGACAGTGAGTGACAGTGAGTGACAGTGAGTGCAGAGTGACAGTGAGTGCAGAGTGACAGTGAGTGACAGTGAGCGCAGAGTGACAGTGAGCGCAGAGTGACAGTGAGCGCAGAGTGACAGTGAGCGCAGAGTGACAGTGAGTGCAGATTGACAGTGAGTGCAGAGTGACAGTGAGTGCAGGGTGACAGTGAGTGCAGAGTGATGAGTGACAGTGAGTGCAGAGTGACAGTGAGTGACAGTGAGTGCAGAGTGACAGTGAGTGCAGAGTGACAGTGAGTGCAGAGTGACAGTGATTGACAGTGAGTGACAGTGATTGACAGTGAGTGCAGAGTGACAGTTAGTGCAGAGTGACAGTGAGTGCAGAGTGACAGTGATTGACAGTGAGTGACAGTGATTGACAATGAGTGACAGTGAGTGCAGAGTGACAGTGAGTGACAGTGAGTGCAGATTGACAGTGAGTGCAGAGTGACAGTGAGTGCAGAGTGACAGTGAGTGCATTGATTGACAGTGAGTGACAGTGATTGACAGTGAGTGACAGTGAGTGCAGAGTGACAGTGAGTGCAGAGTGACAGTGAGTGCAGAGTGACAGTGAGTGCAGAGTGACAGTGAGTGACAGTGAGTGCAGAGTGACAGTGAGTGCAGAGTGACAGTGAGTGCAGTGAGTGCAGAGTGACAGTGAGTGCAGAGTGACAGTGAGTGACAGTGAGTGCAGAGTGAAAGTGAGTGCAGAGTGACAGTGAGTGCAGTGAGTGCAGAGTGACAGTGAGTGCAGAGTGACAGTGAGTGCAGAGTGCAGTGAGTGCAGAGTGCAGGTGAGTGCAGAGTGACAGTGAGTGCAGTGAGTGCAGAGAGTGCAGAGTGACAGTGAGTGCAGTGAGTGCAGAGAATGCAGAGTGACAGTGAGTGACAGTGAGTGCAGAGTGACAGTGAGTGCAGAGTTACAGTGAGTGCAGAGTGACAGTGAGTGCAGAGTGAAAGTGAGTGCATTGATTGACAGTGAGTGACAGTGATTGACAGTGAGTGACAGTGAGTGCAGAGTGACAGTGAGTGCAGAGTGACAGTGAGTGCAGAGTGACAGTGAGTGACAGTGAGTGACAGTGAGTGCAGAGTGACGGTGAGTGCAGAGTGACAGTGAGTGCAGAGTGACAGTGAGTGCAGAGTGACAGTGAGTGACAGTGAGTGCAGAGTTACAGTGAGTGCAGAGTGACAGTGAGTGCAGAGTGACAGTGAGTGCAGAGTGACAGTGAGTGCAGAGTGACAGTGAGTGACGAGTGACAGTGAGTGACGAGTGACAGTGAGTGCAGAGTGACAGTGAGTGCAGAGTGACAGTGAGTGCAGATTGACAGTGAGTGCAGAGTGACAGTGAGTGACAGTGAGTGACAGTGAGTGCAGAGTGACAGTGAGCGCAGAGTGACAGTGAGTGACAGTGAGCGCAGAGTGACAGTGAGCGCAGAGTGACAGTGAGCGCAGAGTGACAGTGAGCGCAGAGTGACAGTGAGTGCAGAGTGACAGTGAGTGCAGAGTGACAGTGAGTGCAGAGTGACAGTGAGTGCAGAGTGATGAGTGACAGTGAGTGCAGAGTGACAGTGAGTGACAGTGAGTGCAGAGTGACAGTGAGTGCAGAGTGACAGCGAGTGCAGAGTGACAGTGATTGACAGTGAGTGACAGTGATTGACAGTCAGTGACAGTGAGTGCAGAGTGACAGTGAGTGCAGAGTGACAGTGAGTGCAGAGTGACAGTGATTGACAGTGAGTGACAGTGATTGACAGTGATTGACAATGAGTGACAGTGAGTGCAGAGTGACAGTGAGTGCAGAGTGACAGTGAGTGCAGAGTGACAGTGAGTGACAGTGAGTGACAGTGAGTGACAGTGAGTGCAGAGTGACAGTGAGTGCAGAGTGACAGTGAGTGACAGTGAGTGCAGAGTGACAGTGAGTGCAGAGTGACAGTGAGTGCAGAGAGTGCAGTGAGTGCAGAGTGACAGTGAGTGCAGAGTGATGAGTGACAGTGAGTGCAGAGTGACAGTGAGTGCAGAGAGTGCAGTGAGTGCAGAGTGACAGTGAGTGCAGAGTGATGAGTGACAGTGAGTGCAGAGTGACAGTGAGTGACAGTGAGTGACAGTGAGTGCAGAGTGACAGTGAGTGCAGAGTGACAGTGAGTGACAGTGAGCGCAGAGTGACAGTGAGCGCAGAGTGACAGTGAGTGCAGATTGACAGTGAGTGCAGAGTGACAGTGAGTGCAGGGTGACAGTGAGTGCAGAGTGATGAGTGACAGTGAGTGCAGAGTGACAGTGAGTGACAGTGAGTGCAGAGTGACAGTGAGTGCAGAGTGACAGTGAGTGCAGAGTGACAGTGAGTGCAGAGTGCAGTGAGTGCAGAGTGCAGGTGAGTGCAGAGTGACAGTGAGTGCAGTGAGTGCAGAGAGTGCAGAGTGACAGTGAGTGCAGTGAGTGCAGAGAATGCAGAGTGACAGTGAGTGACAGTGAGTGCAGAGTGACAGTGAGTGCAGAGTTACAGTGAGTGCAGAGTGACAGTGAGTGCAGAGTGAAAGTGAGTGCATTGATTGACAGTGAGTGACAGTGATTGACAGTGAGTGACAGTGAGTGCAGAGTGACAGTGAGTGCAGAGTGACAGTGAGTGCAGAGTGACAGTGAGTGACAGTGAGTGACAGTGAGTGCAGAGTGACGGTGAGTGCAGAGTGACAGTGAGTGCAGAGTGACAGTGAGTGCAGAGTGACAGTGAGTGACAGTGAGTGCAGAGTTACAGTGAGTGCAGAGTGACAGTGAGTGCAGAGTGACAGTGAGTGCAGAGTGACAGTGAGTGCAGAGTGACAGTGAGTGACGAGTGACAGTGAGTGACGAGTGACAGTGAGTGCAGAGTGACAGTGAGTGCAGAGTGACAGTGAGTGCAGATTGACAGTGAGTGCAGAGTGACAGTGAGTGACAGTGAGTGACAGTGAGTGCAGAGTGACAGTGAGCGCAGAGTGACAGTGAGTGACAGTGAGCGCAGAGTGACAGTGAGCGCAGAGTGACAGTGAGCGCAGAGTGACAGTGAGCGCAGAGTGACAGTGAGTGCAGAGTGACAGTGAGTGCAGAGTGACAGTGAGTGCAGAGTGACAGTGAGTGCAGAGTGATGAGTGACAGTGAGTGCAGAGTGACAGTGAGTGACAGTGAGTGCAGAGTGACAGTGAGTGCAGAGTGACAGCGAGTGCAGAGTGACAGTGATTGACAGTGAGTGACAGTGATTGACAGTCAGTGACAGTGAGTGCAGAGTGACAGTGAGTGCAGAGTGACAGTGAGTGCAGAGTGACAGTGATTGACAGTGAGTGACAGTGATTGACAGTGATTGACAATGAGTGACAGTGAGTGCAGAGTGACAGTGAGTGCAGAGTGACAGTGAGTGCAGAGTGACAGTGAGTGACAGTGAGTGACAGTGAGTGACAGTGAGTGCAGAGTGACAGTGAGTGCAGAGTGACAGTGAGTGACAGTGAGTGCAGAGTGACAGTGAGTGCAGAGTGACAGTGAGTGCAGAGAGTGCAG
This sequence comes from Lissotriton vulgaris, assembly GCF_964263255.1. Lineage (NCBI taxonomy): Eukaryota > Metazoa > Chordata > Amphibia > Caudata > Salamandridae > Lissotriton > Lissotriton vulgaris. The sequence continues at coordinate 92,713 of NW_028254256.1, forward strand.
TGAGTGCAGAGTGACAGTGAGTGCAGAGTGATGAGTGACAGTGAGTGCAGAGTGACAGTGAGTGCAGAGAGTGCAGTGAGTGCAGAGTGACAGTGAGTGCAGAGTGATGAGTGACAGTGAGTGCAGAGTGACAGTGAGTGACAGTGAGTGACAGTGAGTGCAGAGTGACAGTGAGTGCAGAGTGACAGTGAGTGACAGTGAGCGCAGAGTGACAGTGAGCGCAGAGTGACAGTGAGTGCAGATTGACAGTGAGTGCAGAGTGACAGTGAGTGCAGGGTGACAGTGAGTGCAGAGTGATGAGTGACAGTGAGTGCAGAGTGACAGTGAGTGACAGTGAGTGCAGAGTGACAGTGAGTGCAGAGTGACAGTGAGTGCAGAGTGACAGTGATTGACAGTGAGTGCAGAGTGACAGTTAGTGCAGAGTGACAGTGAGTGCAGAGTGACAGTGATTGACAGTGAGTGACAGTGATTGACAATGAGTGACAGTGAGTGCAGAGTGACAGTGAGTGACAGTGAGTGCAGAGTGACAGTGAGTGCAGAGTGACAGTGAGTGCAGAGTGACAGTGAGTGCATTGATTGACAGTGAGTGACAGTGATTGACAGTGAGTGACAGTGAGTGCAGAGTGACAGTGAGTGCAGAGTGACAGTGAGTGCAGAGTGACAGTGAGTGCAGAGTGACAGTGAGTGACAGTGAGTGCAGAGTGACAGTGAGTGCAGAGTGACAGTGAGTGCAGTGAGTGCAGAGTGACAGTGAGTGCAGAGTGACAGTGAGTGCAGAGAGTGCAGAGTGACAGTGAGTGCAGAGTGACAGTGAGTGACAGTGAGTGCAGAGTGAAAGTGAGTGCAGAGTGACAGTGAGTGCAGTGAGTGCAGAGTGACAGTGAGTGCAGAGTGACAGTGAGTGCAGAGTGCAGTGAGTGCAGAGTGCAGGTGAGTGCAGAGTGACAGTGAGTGCAGTGAGTGCAGAGAGTGCAGAGTGACAGTGAGTGCAGTGAGTGCAGAGAATGCAGAGTGACAGTGAGTGACAGTGAGTGCAGAGTGCAGGTGAGTGCAGAGTGACAGTGAGTGCAGTGAGTGCAGAGAGTGCAGAGTGAAAGTGAGTGCATTGATTGACAGTGAGTGACAGTGATTGACAGTGAGTGACAGTGAGTGCAGAGTGACAGTGAGTGCAGAGTGACAGTGAGTGCAGAGTGACAGTGAGTGCAGAGTGACAGTGAGTGACAGTGAGTGACAGTGAGTGCAGAGTGACGGTGAGTGCAGAGTGACAGTGAGTGCAGAGTGACAGTGAGTGCAGAGTGACAGTGAGTGACAGTGAGTGCAGAGTTACAGTGAGTGCAGAGTGACAGTGAGTGCAGAGTGACAGTGAGTGCAGAGTGACAGTGAGTGCAGAGTGACAGTGAGTGCAGAGTGACAGTGAGTGACGAGTGAGTGCAGAGTGACAGTGAGTGCAGAGTGACAGTGAGTGCAGTGAGTGCAGAGTGACAGTGAGTGCAGAGTGATGAGTGACAGTGAGTGCAGAGTGACAGTGAGTGCAGAGTGACAGTGAGTGACGAGTGAGTGCAGAGTGACAGTGAGTGCAGAGTGACAGAGAGTGCAGTGAGTGCAGAGTGACAGTGAGTGCAGAGTGATGAGTGACAGTGAGTGCAGAGTGACAGTGAGTGACAGTGAGTGCAGAGTGACAGTGAGTGCAGAGTTACAGTGAGTGCAGAGTGACAGTGAGTGCAGAGTGAAAGTGAGTGCATTGATTGACAGTGAGTGACAGTGATTGACAGTGAGTGACAGTGAGTGCAGAGTGACAGTGAGTGCAGAGTGACAGTGAGTGCAGAGTGACAGTGAGTGCAGAGTGACAGTGAGTGCAGAGTGACAGTGAGTGACAGTGAGTGACAGTGAGTGCAGAGTGACGGTGAGTGCAGAGTGACAGTGAGTGCAGAGTGACAGTGAGTGCAGAGTGACAGTGAGTGACAGTGAGTGCAGTGAGTGACAGTGAGTGCAGAGTTACAGTGAGTGCAGAGTGACAGTGAGTGCAGAGTGACAGTGAGTGCAGAGTGACAGTGAGTGCAGAGTGACAGTGAGTGCAGAGTGACAGTGAGTGACGAGTGACAGTGAGTGCAGAGTGACAGTGAGTGCAGAGTGACAGTGAGTGCAGATTGACAGTGAGTGCAGAGTGACAGTGAGTGACAGTGAGTGACAGTGAGTGCAGAGTGACAGTGAGCGCAGAGTGACAGTGAGTGACAGTGAGCGCAGAGTGACAGTGAGCGCAGAGTGACAGTGAGCGCAGAGTGACAGTGAGTGCAGAGTGACAGTGAGTGCAGAGTGACAGTGAGTGCAGAGTGATGAGTGACAGTGAGTGCAGAGTGACAGTGAGTGACAGTGAGTGCAGAGTGACAGTGAGTGCAGAGTGACAGTGATTGACAGTGAGTGACAGTGATTGACAGTGAGTGACAGTGAGTGCAGAGTGACAGTGAGTGCAGAGTGACAGTGAGTGCAGAGTGACAGTGATTGACAGTGAGTGACAGTGATTGACAATGAGTGACAGTGAGTGCAGAGTGACAGTGAGTGCAGAGTGACAGTGAGTGCAGAGTGACAGTGAGTGCAGAGTGACAGTGAGTGACAGTGAGTGACAGTGAGTGACAGTGAGTGCAGAGTGACAGTGAGTGCAGAGTGACAGTGAGTGCAGAGTGACCGTGAGTGACAGTGAGTGCAGAGTGACAGTGAGTGCAGAGTGACAGTGAGTGCAGAGAGTGCAGTGAGTGCAGAGTGACAGTGAGTGCAGAGTGATGAGTGACAGTGAGTGCAGAGTGACAGTGAGTGCAGAGAGTGCAGTGAGTGCAGAGTGACAGTGAGTGCAGAGTGATGAGTGACAGTGAGTGCAGAGTGACAGTGAGTGACAGTGAGTGCAGAGTGACAGTGATTGACAGTGAGTGACAGTGATTGACAGTGATTGACAGTGAGTGACAGTGATTGACAGTGAGTGACAGTGATTGACAGTGAGTGACAGTGAGTGCAGAGTGACAGTGAGTGACAGTGAGTGCAGAGTGACAGTGAGTGCAGAGTGACAGTGAGTGACAGTGAGTGCAGAGTGACAGTGAGTGACAGTGAGTGCAGAGTGACAGTGAGTGCAGAGTGACAGTGATTGACAGTGAGTGACAGTGATTGACAGTGAGTGACAGTGAGTGCAGAGTGACAGTGAGTGACAGTGAGTGCAGAGTGACAGTGAGTGCAGAGTGCCAGTGATTGACAGTGAGTGACAGTGATTGACAGTGAGTGACAGTGGGTGCAGAGTGACAGTGAGTGACAGTGAGTACAGAGTGACAGTGAGTGCAGTGACAGTGAGTGACACTGAGTGCAGAGTGCAGCGAGTGCAGAGTGCAGTGAGTGCAGAGTGACAGTGAGTGACAGTGAGTGCAGAGTGACAGTGAGTGCAGAGTGACAGTGAGCGCAGAGTGACAGTGATTGACAGTGAGTGACAGTGATTGACAGCGAGTGACAGTGAGTGCAGAGTGACAGTGAGTGACAGTGAGTGCAGAGTGACAGTGAGTGCAGACTGACAGTGAGTGACAGTGAGCGCAGAGTGACAGTGAGCGCAAAGTGACAGTGAGTGCAGAGTGACAGTGAGTGCTGAGTGACAGTGAGTGCAGAGTGACAGTGAGTGCAGAGTGACAGTGAGTGCAGAGTGACAGTGAGTGCATTGATTGACAGTGAGTGACAGTGATTGACAGTGAGTGACAGTGAGTGCAGAGTGACAGTGAGTGACAGTGAGTGCAGAGTGACAGTGAGTGCAGAGTGACAGTGAGTGCAGAGTGACAGTGAGTGCAGAGTGACAGTGAGTGCAGTGAGTGCAGAGTGCAGTGAGTGCAGAGTGACAGTGAGTGACACTGAGTGCAGAGTGACAGTGAGTGCAGAGTGACAGTGAGTGCAGTGAGTGCAGAGTGACAGTGAGTGCAGAGTGACAGTGAGTGACACTGAGTGCAGAGTGACAGTGAGTGACAGTGAGTACAGAGTGACAGTGAGTGCAGTGACAGTGAGTGACACTGAGTGCAGAGTGCAGTGAGTGCAGAGTGCAGTGAGTGCAGAGTGACAGTGAGTGACAGTGAGTGCAGAGTGACAGTGAGTGCAGAGTGACAGTGAGTGACAGTGAGTGCAGAGTGACAGTGAGTGCAGAGTGACAGTGAGTGCAGAGTGACAGTGAGTGACAGTGAGTGACAGTGAGTGCAGAGTGACAGTGAGCACAGAGTGACAGTGAGTGCAGAGTGACAGTGAGTGCAGAGTGACAGTGAGTGCAGAGTGACAGTGATTGACAGTGAGTGACAGTGATTGACAGTGAGTGACAGTGAGTGCAGAGTGACAGTGAGTGACAGTGAGTGCAGAGTGACAGTGAGTGCAGAGTGACAGTGAGTGACAGTGAGTGCAGAGTGACAGTGAGTGCAGAGTGGCAGTGAGTGCAGAGTGACAGTGAGTGCAGAGTGACAGTGAGTGCATTGATTGACAGTGAGTGACAGTGATTGACAGTGATTGACAGTGAGTGCAGAGTGACAGTGAGTGCAGAGTGACAGTGAGTGCAGAGTGACAGTGAGTGACAGTGAGTGCAGAGTGACAGTGAGTGCAGAGTGACAGTGAGTGCAGTGAGTGCAGAGTGACAGTGAGTGCAGAGTGACAGTGAGTGACAGTGAGTGCAGAGTGACAGTGAGTGCAGAGTGACAGTGAGTGCAGTGAGTGCAGAGTGACAGTGAGTGCAGAGTGACAGTGAGTGCAGAGTGCAGTGAGTGCAGAGTGCAGGTGAGTGCAGAGTGACAGTGAGTGCAGTGAGTGCAGAGAGTGCAGAGTGACAGTGAGTGCAGTGAGTGCAGAGAGTGCAGAGTGACAGTGAGTGACAGTGAGTGCAGAGTGACAGTGAGTGCAGAGTTACAGTGAGTGCAGAGTGACAGTGAGTGCAGAGTGACAGTGAGTGCATTGATTGACAGTGAGTGACAGTGATTGACAGTGAGTGACAGTGAGTGCAGAGTGACAGTGAGTGCAGAGTGACAGTGAGTGCAGAGTGACAGTGAGTGCAGAGTGACAGTGAGTGACAGTGAGTGACAGTGAGTGCAGAGTGACGGTGAGTGCAGAGTGACAGTGAGTGCAGAGTGACAGTGAGTGCAGAGTGACAGTGAGTGCAGAGTGACAGTGAGTGACAGTGAGTGCAGAGTGACAGTGAGTGCAGAGTGACAGTGAGTGCAGAGTGACAGTGAGTGACAGTGAGTGCAGAGTGACAGTGAGTGCAGAGTGACAGTGAGTGCAGAGTGACAGTGATTGACAGTGAGTGACAGTGATTGACAGTGAGTGACAGTGAGTGCAGAGTGACAGTGAGTGACAGTGAGTGCAGAGTGACAGTGAGTGCAGAGTGACAGTGAGTGACAGTGAGTGCAGAGTGACAGTGAGTGCAGAGTGACAGTGAGTGCAGAGTGACAGTGAGTGCATTGATTGACAGTGAGTGACAGTGATTGACAGTGAGTGACAGTGAGTGCAGAGTGACAGTGAGTGCAGAGTGACAGTGAGTGCAGAGTGACAGTGAGTGACAGTGAGTGCAGAGTGACAGTGAGTGCAGAGTGACAGTGAGTGCAGTGAGTGCAGAGTGACAGTGAGTGCAGAGTGACAGTGAGTGACAGTGAGTGCAGAGTGACAGTGAGTGCAGAGTGACAGTGAGTGCAGTGAGTGCAGAGTGACAGTGAGTGCAGAGTGACAGTGAGTGCAGAGTGCAGTGAGTGCAGAGTGCAGGTGAGTGCAGAGTGACAGTGAGTGCAGTGAGTGCAGAGAGTGCAGAGTGACAGTGAGTGCAGTAAGTGCAGAGAGTGCAGAGTGACAGTGAGTGACAGTGAGTGCAGAGTGACAGTGAGTGCAGAGTTACAGTGAGTGCAGAGTGACAGTGAGTGCAGAGTGACAGTGAGTGCATTGATTGACAGTGAGTGACAGTGAGTGACAGTGAGTGCAGAGTGACAGTGAGTGCAGAGTGACAGTGAGTGCAGAGTGATGAGTGACAGTGAGCGCAGAGTGACAGTGAGTGCAGAGTGACAGTGAGTGCAGAGTGACAGTGAGTGCAGAGTGACAGTGAGTGCAGAGTGATGAGTGACAGTGAGTGCAGAGTGACAGTGAGTGACAGTGAGTGCAGAGTGACAGTGAGTGCAGAGTGACAGCGAGTGCAGAGTGACAGTGATTGACAGTGAGTGACAGTGAGTGCAGAGTGACAGTGAGTGACAGTGAGTGCAGAGTGACAGTGAGTGCAGACTGACAGTGAGTGACAGTGAGCGCAGAGTGACAGTGAGCGCAAAGTGACAGTGAGTGCAGAGTGACAGTGAGTGCTGAGTGACAGTGAGTGCAGAGTGACAGTGAGTGCAGAGTGACAGTGAGTGCAGAGTGACAGTGAGTGCATTGATTGACAGTGAGTGACTGTTAGACGGACCGGGAGGGTCGGCCGAGATTACGGGGAGAGGTCTCCAGGGAGAGCCGTCTCCAACGACTGTACAGGTAAGTAACTTCCCCCCCACAGACGGACACCACACAAGATTGAAGGTTAACGAGACTTTATATGCAATTCTTAGGTTACGTCGTTATGATACAAGGAGGTCTGGACTCAGGGGTCCCCTCGGTTCTGATCTCTGGTTGAGGAGAAAGGGTAGCGGGACAGTCTTAGTTACCAATGAGTTAAATAGCTCTCAATCCTCGAGCTCGGCGTGGTTGCTGATCGGGCCGTGGAGGAGCCAAGCAGGTCCCGAGATGGATGAAGGATGGTCGACGGGCCGTGGAGAAGCCAAGCAGGTCCCGATAAAGATGATGGTTACAACGGTCCGCGGCCTCGCCAGCAGATCCGGACGACGGTGAAGAATGAAGGTTACGACGGCTGTGGCAGCGCCAACAGGCAGGACGATGGTGCACAGGACAGAGCTACGGCAGCGCCAGTAGTCCGTCCAGGATGAGTTCCTCTTACGTCTCTCGACTCCAAGATACAACTGACTTCCTGCTCTGGAGCTGCCCCAGTTATAGGGCTGGCGTGCTTTGATGTCCGGACCCTCGCACTTGGAGGTCGGGAGGTCCGGGATGAGGGAGTCCAGACACCCAGCAGGGGGGTGGAGCCAGCGCCCGGGGAGGCGATGGGCGAGCGGCACTGGGCGGGGGGAGAGCCATCGGCACCTCTTTCTCCCATTGACTTGCCAAGTAGCCCGCTCACCTCCTGGGTGGAGGGTGGTGCCGGATTGTCTGAGGCTGGGCTAGGCCCAGGGTTGAGGTCGATCGGGGGCCAGGCGGCCTCGTGGCG